>NC_072736.1:69723270-69928383 GCF_026930045.1 Uloborus diversus | reverse complement strand
TTTAAAGAATTTTTGAAGATATTTTTAAAGATATCTTTAAAAAACAAGTATGTTTATTCGGGAATTACAAGCGCTCAACAACTTTAAACTCAAACCTGGCTTGAGTAAAAAAAGCGAAAGAGCAGCGATTGGCTAATTTTATCGACTGCGTCATTGGAAATTGAACAGTTGATCCACTATTACTTCGGTGTAATAGACACTGAAGGAAACTAGATCACAGTTGTAGTTAGTAGCGTTAAATGAAAGTATAAAAAAAAACTATTTTTTTATGATCAAAATTTTTTATATTAGTTATGAGTAATTTCAACTCTTATTGAGAGCACTTATTATTTCATTGTTAGCATCAAGATTTAAACGTTTCAATCTAAAGTAAATTGCATAGAGCTAATAACTTCTACTTCCATTATTGTTTACATCAGCTGTGTTGCCGTGTGCGTTTATTCTTCTAAATCGATTTTGTAGCGTAAATTTTTCAAGAAATCTTCAGTCTCTATCAGTTAAAGAAATTTATGTCATAATAAATGGTTGTGAAGCAAATATAAGTATTGAAATTGCCCTAACATGATTGAGGAAAGCATTGAAGATGTGGCAGACAACATTTTGTACGAATTACTTATTTATTCAGAATGGTTGCAAGATCCTGATTTACTGGTAGGCTATTCCCAATTTATTAGAATTAAACTTAGTTTTTGAGTCTAATGTTGCTGCTGTTTATAATAAGTGCAAAAAACAAAGTTAGCTTCTAAAAATAATATGTAAGAAGCACTCAATACAAATATTTCTGAAATGTTAACATTTTTTAAAAGAAATCTGTTGAAATACTTTGTGTTCAAACATTTAGAATCCCTTCTGACTAAAATCCGTGTTTGAAAAAAAATTCTTACTGTCATAAATTTGTTTAGCAGCCAAAATTATTTTATTTTTGCTCGAAAGCAGCTTGAGAGAGTCGGTCCTCTTAACTAGGTCTCATCTTTGTAGAACTTTTATTACCAGAGTCAGAAATTAAAAACCATATTAACCTTCTTTTGTTTTTGTTAGCGAAAACTTACTTTCACCAAGGGCAAACTTGAATTGTTGGAAGGAAAAAATCAATTTACCGAATGATACTTATAAATTTACCTACTAAATGACAAAACAAGGCCATGCATATGTTACCTACATCTAATGAAAAATTAAGAAAGTAAAATAAGAAATCGAAACAATTGCATTACTGTCAGCGGTACCTCCATGAGAGATCAGTGTGATTTCCCGGAACATTCCCTTATTTATTTAATTTGTCTAACAATTTGGCAAATTTAGGGACATAATTGCAATTTTAAGTGCCTGAATCGTCCTTTTCATTTGATTAACTTGTGTGTGGACACCCATATTTTATCATTCAGCAAAATTTGATGTTTGATTCTGCAAGTTCTTAATTTTCGTCCTCCTGAAAAGTTTCTGATCAGGGCACTCGTGCATATTGTTCCCAAACTCTCCAAATCCTCATCTAAAATTTGTTGTAGCTGGGAAATTTTTGGTAGGTTACGGTGACCTCCCATTGGAATGTCCTTGCTGGCACACTTAAAATATTCGGACCAATCAAAATAATGAATTTATCTGCATGTAATGAAATTCGTTTGGAACTTCCAAGTGTCATGGGACTGGAATTGTGCCCTCTTTTAGAAAATAAATTTTTACATAAAACATTAAGTTTTTAACTCGATTGCTAGAAATTTGGATGTTGGCACACAATCAAAATAAGCTCAATGATTTAAATTTTATGTTTGTTGTTAATTTTTATTTATTAACAGATAAAATATTATTCCAATTTCGTTATAAAGCAAGACTTTTAAAAGTATTTCTAATTTATCTCTTTTGTTTTGATTTTGCTACCAGCAAAGCTAAATAGTTATAATTATGTTTCTCTTTCATGTTTTCCCATGTTATTTAGAAAAACTTCACATGCATTTAAAATTTCTATGTGTTCTAGCCTGCAAGATTAATTGTAATATGGGGTGATGCCCAGGGTTTTTTTTTAAATTTTAATGTTAGATTTTTATTTTCTTCATAAACATAGGACACTTGAACTTTAGCTCTCGTCCTTGTCAATCTCGTGAAAGGGACAAGGGATAGCCATTTTTTAAAGGGCACCTTATTGACTCTTTACTCCTAACAGAACCATGAGAAACTGGCTAACCACCGGGAGGCATATAAGCTACCTTTGCTCCTGTTCGGTCATAGAAAAATTTCAGGCCCTCTCATTGACTTATTCGAGTGTCAATCAAAGCTTCAAAGACGCCATTGTAATGTTGCTAGTCGTCTTTCGCACTGTGTTTCTTGTTTGTAATCTGCTAAATATGAATAAGCATTTGCAAATGATGTCTTTAATTGAATGTTGATGGCAAAAACAGCATTATTATTTCCAGTCAATTTCATTCTTTGCAAAACAAGTGAAAGTGCCTTTGAGCAACTATGCTATGAAATAAAAATAGGTGGCGCCATCTTTGGGCAAAAAATGCATGTTTTACGACATTGTTTTGATTTAAATTGAAGTTATTTTAAAAATAATTCTCATGGTAAATTATTTTGTAGATAGAAAAGAGCCAATTCTGCAATTTTTCATATTCTTAATGATATTTAATGCAATTTAAACAGCTCTTCTTAAAGAAATGATTACCATTTAACTTAATAATAAATACTTCTAGTCAATAATTTAATACATAATATTTTCTAATATAATTTTCTCTTGTGCCAATTTATTTCTAGCTAATTTCTATTGAATATGAGTTAGCATTCAAGAATAAGACTTCCAATTGAATTTTGAGTGAGTCTGGCAAACATATCCTTCTTGTCTCCTTCTAATTTCATCACTCATGAAATAAAATAATGCTTTGCTTTAAAAAAAAAAACTGTAAAATATATAGTTAAACAAATAAATAGCATTATCTTTAAGCAAAAAATGACGCTTTTAAAGTTTAATACATTTGTCAACTAATTCTCAATGTAAGTTTTTTTTAAATTAAACAGCAAATTCTTGATCTTTTAATATTCTTCATAATATTTAAAGTTACGTAAAAAGGAATAGGTAATTTAAACTCTTGAATGAAATAATTGAAAATAACATTAAAAAGCAATGTTTCATAATGTAAAGTTATATATATGTTATTTCAAGTCAAACTTTCATAAATCACACCGTTTGTTATCTTAAACTCATTTATTATTAATTTAAAAAGCTATCACATACAGTTGATGAAGCAATTCAAGAGAATTTCATGCAGTTTCATTTACTATTTAACTTAAATACATTTGGGGGGAAAAAGTTTCAAAAAGTTCTAAAACTTGAAAACTCAACTATTTTTGAGACAATTTTGAAATTAATATATGACTTTTAATGTATTGTAATAAAAAATACAGCGAAATTTTTTAGACTGGCCAATGAAGAAAACTGCAGCTGTTAAATATTTTCAGCATATAATTAGCAAAAAAAGTTTTCCTTATTTTTTTTTGCTGTACTGCTGATAAGACCTTTGGGGTTTCGTGAATAGTTCTGAAACAATTTGAATGTAATCATTCAAATACATTAAATATCATACATTCATTGAAAAAATTTTAAAGTATTTAAAAAAATTGAATTTAATGAAGGTGGAAGCCTTTCTTTTTTAAATACAGACATCTCAATTGTTTTAGCATTTTATAAAGAGTACACATCGACTATTTATAATTTAATTCAGGATTATGAATTTAACCAGTGAAGACACACATAAAGCAATCCAACCAATGAACGATAAAATAAGCAAAATATAGCCAAAAAAAAAAAAAAAAAAAAAAGACAACCTGTTAGAGAGCTTTATAAAGCTTTTGACCAATAACGATATGATATTTTGTTCAGCTGACTTTGTCCAATAGTAGTGTGCGAACAGCTGATTCTTTTAAACATAATCTTTGAAGTAAAGGATTAGTTTTTTTTTTTTTTTTTTTTTGTAAAGAAGGAAGTTCTTCCAAAATAAAAAAAGAACTTTTTCCAGATGCACTCACTACACAATTAAAGGTCTTATTCTTGAATGCTAACTCATATTCAATAGAAACTAGCTAGAAATAAATTGGCACTAGAGAAAATTATATTAGAAATTATTATGTCTTAAGTTATTCACTAGAAGTATTTATTATTAAGTTAAAATGTAATCATTTCTTTAAGAAGAGCTGTTTAAATTGCATTAAATATCATTAAGAATATGAAAAATTGCAGAATTCGCTCTTTTCCATGTATAAAATAATTTACCATGAGAATTATTTTTAAAATAACTTCAATTTAAATCAAAACAATGTCGTAAAATATGCATTTTTTGCCCAAAGATGGCGCCACCTATTTTTATTTCAAAGCATAGTTGCTCAAAGGCACTTTCATTTGTTTTGCAAGGAATGAACTTGATTGGAAATAATAATGCTGCTTTTGCCAGCAACATTCAATTAAAGATATCATTTGCAAATGCTTATTCGTATTTAGCTGATTACAAACAAGAAACACAGTGCGAAAAATGACTAGCAACATTACAATGGCGTCTTTGAAGCTTTGATTGACACTCGAATAAGCCAATGAAAGGGCCTGAAATTTTCCTATGACCGAACAGGAGTAAAGGTAGCTTATATGCCACCGGGAGATGGTGCCATTAACCATCTGCATCTCTGCAGTTTAGAATCAGGGCCCAACTAACTAAAAGTGAGGCCCAAGGCCCACAAAGCTTTGGAGGCCCCCTCTATATTCTATTACGTTAAGTCAATGCAAAGTAATGTTTAACATTGCTTAAAAGAGGTTTGCTTTGAGAATTAATAATTCATTAATTTTTATTATTTTCACGAAAATACATGATTGTTTAATGCTATGCATAAATTTTTAAAAATTTGAGGCCCCTTAGAAAGATGGGGCCCCAGGCTCAGACCTATTTGGCCTGTGCAGTAATCAGGCCCTGTTTAGAATCATGCTGACAGGGAGGGAAAATAATTGCATTGTTGTACTATACAGATCTTCAAAAAAGAAAAGTGAAACACAACAATTGTTGAAAGAGCATCAAAACTGAGTGATTCACATAAGAAATCCTTTTTAAAGAAATAGATAAAGATTTAATAAGAGCAGTCAGTTAATAGCAGTGGAAAATAGAATTTAATAAGACTACAAGTAAACTACAGTAGAATTATTAGTTTAAAATGTACCTGCTTACAAGTTAAATAAACTCTTGGAATTTATGGATGCTCTTCCTTCTTTTAAAGAATCCATACTCATAGGCGGCTCATATGGGGGAGAGGAATTTGCCCCCTCACTTTTAAAAGTAAAAGGACTTTGCCCCTCCACTTTTCTAAGCTCAAAATTAACGATGAATGTAAAAATGATAAAATCGACTGATTTACGTGCTTAAAGAAAGATCAGACTTAATAAGTGCGGGCTTTATTTTTCACCAGGTTATTTTTTTCATAAAAAGTCATACAGACCTTTAAATTGGAAGGAAGGAGTTTACTGAGGTCATCCGTCTCGATTTTTATGGTTGGGTTCCGATTTTTTTTTTTTTTGAAGTCATCTTAATGCATAGTAATGTTAAACTTAAATTCATAAAAGAAAAAGTCAGTTTTTGGGGCACAGTCCACCCTAACCTGCTAACATCCCCCCCTCCCCCATGCACCTGCTCTGACCCCCCACTTTTTTGATGCACAAGCTGCCTATTTTATACTCAGTGTGCTACCAAAGCTTACCTTCATATAAATTTCTCTTTCTCTTTCATTTGTATTTTTATTTATTATTATTATTATTATTATTTTTGTAGGCCTTCTTTATTTCTTTTTTAGCAAATCAATTCAAGTTATGTTCAAGAATGAAACACATTTTAATAGGTGTATGTAAAGAGAAATTTTCCAGAACGTTTTATATTATTTACCAAAATTGATAGCTAATTTTATGTTATGTAAAGGGGATATCACACGAGAGAAATTACAGGACATCGCAACCGCAATAGCAACCGTAACGCTATCCGGAACTGGTTTTTCTACTCATTTCCACAAACGATTGCTCCAAAATTCTCGTGTGCTATGGAAATTTGCAGTTGCTCGTATAGGGGCAAACTTTTTCCTCCGCTAGAAAAAAATTGCCTTTAATTCTGGGCAAGTTACGAAGGAACCAATCAGGGCGCTGGGATTTCGTGACGTCAGGCAGCGTCACTGTAAAATACATTTGCAATCGTGGCGACAGAAATGTGGGAATTCCTTTTTATTGTTCTATTTATTTTATGTTTCAAAAATTTTCAGTTACACTTTAAACAAGAAGTTCCGTCTAGAACTAGACGAGCCTACTTTCCCGTATACCCATACTACTTTCTAGTACCTGATCAATATTCTCAAAAATAGTTAAAATCGCAAATTTTTTCAAACATATTTTTTTAAATATTTTAAGCTGATTTCTAGGAATAAAATATTCCTTACTTTTCTTCAAAAAAACGAACAAATAAAATAGCAGCACTTTTTAAACAAAGCAGCTAATACACTTCTTTCCATTAAAAAATTTTTTTAACAGCTTTCAAAACGAAAAAATAGTAATAAGTTCATTAAAATAAATACATCATATAAAAAAAAATAGTTTCTTTTTCCCCTGTTGCCGAAAATAATTTTTTAAACGAATTAATGCACTTACCAAAATAAAAAAAAAACAATAAAATGTCAACTTAAAGAAATAATTTTCATTGTCAAAAAAAAAAAAAATCGTCTGCGCATATTTTTCGAGTTTATTCACCGAAAACTAAATACCTAAATTAAAACTTTAGCGTGAAAATAAAAACAAATCATATCAACAATAATTATTTCACAGTTAAAACCACAGCAGCGGAGTCGGAGTCGGAGTCAATCTCATTTTGGGATAAAAGAGTCGGAGTCGAATATCCAAGAATCGGAGTCAGTCATTTGTCCTCCGTGTATAAATGTTTGCCAAAGCTACGAAGTCAGAGTCGAAGTCGGGGAGTCGGAGTCCGATTAATTGTCGGGAACAGGAGTCAGAGTCGGTGTCAGGTCCCCCTAAATTCTCGGAGTCGGAGTCGGGAGTAGGTCGTCAAGAGCTATTTCCAACAAAGTTTGTTTGAAGTAAATCCGCCTTCAAGTACGGAATCTACATTGACTTTCAGTTTCCCCGTAGGCGCTAATGTAAGGGATTTGAACTGTTCAAAATTGAACGGAAAATTGTTCAAATCAAAAATATATCTTATATACAAGTTTTTTATCAAAAGCTTTTTCCTACAAAGTTTGTTTGAAGCAAATTCGCCTCACAGTTCGGAATTGCTTTGAATTTCCCCGTAGGCGCTAATGTTAAGTTTTTTTGAACTGTTCAAAATTGAACAAAAAATAGTTCAAATCAAAAAGTGAAATATGGGAATGAGGTGTCCTCGCCGAGATCTTTTGAACAAAAAAAAGTTTGTTCGAATCGGACTATTCATTCAAAAGTTATTAGGGGGGGGACAGACAGACAGACAGACAGACAGACCGACAGACAGACAGACCGACAGACAGACCGACAGATATTTTTCCCCATCTCAATACCCTACTTTCCAATTTTTAATTTTTCAATATTTATTTAATTATTTTATTTATTTTTGACTTTTTTTTGTTTTTCACGATATTTTTAAGATGCATTAAGCCTTCTTTCATGCTTTTTTCTTCTTTTTCTGACTTTTACTGGGAAAGTAGGATAAAAAAGAATGAGCGACATTTAATCTTTGGTTTTGCATCTGATTTTGAATTTAAATTGCTACTTATATGTTAACATCAGTGCGAATTTTATGCATTTCTTAATTTATATTGGTGTTTTTCGTTTCATTAGGTTTTTGAAAATTGTTTTGCACAAATGTTACAATGGGGTCGTTTCTAAAATTTTAAACGTATTTTTTTCTGAAAGAGCATGTTTAAAAACATAGGATCTGACCATTTTTTAAATAACTTGTTTTTGTTTAATATTTTTAAAAAATTACTTAAATTGTGGCGCTTTCATTGTTTACATTTCTGTCGTGTGACGTCACAAATGATGAAATGCCATTCGTGTTGACATTCACAGAGCAAAATATTTAATTCGCATCTTTACTTACGTGTATTTGTAACGTCGTCAAGACGCTTGTTTGAAAAATCGGACATTTAAAAAAATTAATTAAAAAATAACGGTTGGGAAAATAAAAGTATTTTTGGGTCCAAGTTTTTTTTTTTTGCTTATTCTATCAATTTTAGTGATAAAAGTACTACTTTTGACTGGAGGAAGCCGCCCCATTCTGATACTTGAACAATTACAGTAAATTTTTTCCTTGAAAAAGTTACGTGAAAATTCCTTTTTAAAAATCATAGCATTGAAGCTGTACTTTTCTTTTTTAATTCAAACTGATGGGTACATACAGTATGTACCATTTGAAAATACTTAAAATGTAGGAGAATGTGAGGCAAAGTGAAATGGTGAAATATTTACTCTACTTTTAGCTCCACCTATTTAGTAATATTTTGACTGTGTAGTAACACATGTACTCTATTCTAGTCAAGAAGAATAATCCCTCTGAAAATCAAAGAATATGATAATACAAAGAATTTTTTAAAAATGATACGCACATTGTAATATTTTGTTTAGATGTCAAAAATTATGTTTGGCATTATTAAATGATAAAGTTATTTTTATTAACATTTGAAATATTGATTGAGACGTACTAATATTCAATGCAGTGTTAATTTGCTCAGTATTAAGCTTTTTGTATTATAAATGCTTGTATAGCTTGCATAAATGCGCATCATTGTTTCATTACATTTTTTTAAAGCGTCACTTTATTTTTAAATGTCTGGAACTATTTTAATAAACTCGACCACAGATTTTCCTGTGTGCAATATGTATCTAGTGGCGTTATATTTGTGTAAGTTAAAGTGTTAGCTCACCTCCAATCTATTTATGAACTCGAAGTTTAAAAAAATAATTATGAAAGGCCTATTGATCAGAGTTTGCTGGCTTTTTTTTTTATTTGTCATGTTTGTTTTTAGCTATGAATTTAGGTATAATTTGTTAGAATTAAAATTTCTTCTTACCTGTCAATAAGTGACTAATAATTCCTATCTAAAATTAAGATTTAATTTAGTAGTTATGGGAAAAAATAAGCCTAGAGAAGTCATATATTCTGTATGTCTTCCTTAAATGTAACAAGAGTATCACTTTAAATCAAACATTCAATTAATAGTAATAAAAGTTTTCTGTTTTTCTGAAATTTTCACCATAAGTTCTACAAATTAATGTTAAAACTCAAATATGAATTTAACAGGAGGAGCTTTGGTGACTGCATGAAATAATAATTGATGCTCTAGCTCTGAAATCATTGCCTTGATCATTTCCCCCCTTTTTTTTTTTTTTTGCCATCTTTTCACAAATCCACATACAATTAAAGCTGCATTAAGTATTCGATTACTAATTTCATCCATAAGTGTCGAATTAACGCGACGCAGCGTGATAACCAAATGCGGAATTGACGAAAAGCGATGAACAAGCGCAAGCACACGGATGTACGCTAAAAAATGGTAGCCCCCGTTGTGAGCAAATCGAGCAACCGTCCGAGCAACCGGCAGTAACCCTATAGGCAACTTCCCGCCCGAAAAACCAGTTCCAGATAGCGTTGACGGTTCCTATTGCGGTTGCGATGTCCCGTAATTTCTCTCGTGTGATATCCCCTTAACAATTTCGTTCTCTAAATGCTTTCAATGTACTATTTTTTGCAATTATAATAATTGTAAATCAGCATATGAAATATCAGGTTTTTTTCTTTAATTCAATACTTTTTAAGCTTTTAACTTAAAATGCTCTTTAAATGTACCTAACTCATATTGGTTTTCTCATTTAGGCTAAAAGTGCTGCAGATAAAAATGAAGAAACTAACCATACAGGTATGGAAACTTATTTTTATGATTTTTTAAAGAAATATTTTAAATTTTTGGTAGCAAAATGAGATTTCAAAAAGTTTGCAAGGAAAATTGATACACAATGTAACTTTTTTTTATCATATTTGAATGCTAATCAGAGTTCGAAAATATCCGATATTTTGATATTTGGCACAAACTAAAGTCTTTAAAGTAGTAATTACTTCCTCAAATCACTCTTTATTTTCTTATATTATAATTACAATATGTAGACTTAAAATTAATGTTTCTTTTGATATTTATATCTAGTATTTCATTTTACATTTCTATCAATTTTAATGGAATTAATTTAGCATTAGCTTTTTTACTCATTTTTCTTCTGTTAGCTACTTTAACAGTTATATGATTCAAAAAGAAATAATATGCATTACTCGGTGCACAGTCACAAGACATTTTTTTTCTGAGCAATGTTAATATTTAATTTGGCACTTTTAATATGGATAAAATTGTTACATTACTGATAACTTTATAAATATAAAATACAAGTAAAAATGGACTGTGTTACTTTGTTATACTAATGATGTATTAATATCATAAAAATATAGTACAAAGCTTTTTGGCTTTTTTTAATAATAAATAAACAATATTACTGTAATTAATATCCTTTTTATATTGAAAATACCATAGTTGAAGAAATAAATATTGAAAATATCAAAATATCATGATATTTTTAGAATAAATATCGGATATATATCATTCGATATATATCAAGATATATATCGAATGATATGTATCGGTGAACCCTGATGCTAATGTTGTAAAACTGCTTGGGAACAACCACTTTCTGGTCCGTGGTCATTAAGATAGGTGGTCTGGCCACTCTTAAAGTGTTTTAACAAAACAAAGTTTCATGTTCATGAAATTCAAGTACATGGTGTCAAGTGCATTCCAACCATTTTTAGTACACATTAACTGTTTTTAGTACAAACTACTAAAAATAATTATATATGAATTTTGATTTCCATTATTTAATGCTGCTTAATGGAATAAATGAATTTTGGGAAGATAATTATAATTATTTTACCCTTTTTAAACATCACATTGTTCAATCTTTCCAATCTTTCCTGGAAATTATCTTTCTCTAAATAAGTTATGATTCTAACAAAGTGCATTATATTGATGTCTTGCATGCTTTCTGTATTCAACATACATTCATTGAAACAGATATTTTGCTGTTTGTTGACATTCGCTCTGAAGAGATTTTACTTCACCTTTTTCTGTAGATATGAGGGTCTGTTCACAAATAATGAGTCGGAAGCTATAACTCAGATCAGTGGCGTAGCTAGACCCGACTTTCGGGGGGGGGGGGTTACTTCTTTTATATATATATATATATATATATATATATATATATATATATATATATTATATATATATATATTATATATATATATATATATATATATATATATATATATATATATATATATATATATATATATATATATATATATATATATAATCGCTTGGAATTTTTTCCTTTTCTCTTTTTTTCTTTCTCTTCTCTCTTCTTTTTCTCTTTTTTTTTTTTTTTGAGACTAACGTTTCGGGGGGGGTTTTGTCCCCAAAACCCCCCCCTTAGCTACGCCCCTGACTCAGATTATGTTCGGCATTCTTCAAAAATACTGACCGAAATTAATTAAACACTTATCCCACTGTTAAATTAGTCAAATAAATCCATGCTCATAACTAACCATAACTAATCCATTTTAACTAAACTACTGAGCGGAAGTAGTAGTCCCAAATTGCTTTCCAATTTTTTAAACATTCAAGTAATATTTCATGATGAACACTCCTAAAGGGCGTATAAAGGAATAAAATGGTCACTCAGCCCTTCTAGTGCTGCAGATAGTCTTTTAAAGAGAAACCAGATGTTTGTCTGTTTTACCTGAGGCTCTCTTCTTGATGTGCTCTGGAAGGACAAGTTCTTTGAGTTAAGGGAAAGAAATTCTTTTAAGGTATAGATCAAAGTGCATGTTTTCTACAGAACATGTACTCTGTCCCTGCCGCAAGCTAAAACTGAAGCTCATTTACTATCACCGGAAGTCTGTCACACCGCATTTTCTGTGATTTCGACAATTAGGGTCAAGTTTGCTGACAAGTTAGAATCAGTTATATCACTGTTTTGGAGAAAATTGAAAAAGAACTGATGTTTTATTTTCAAGAATAATAATAATTTAAAAAATGAGATTGAAGCAAAATTTGCCGGCCTAGGCAGCTGCCTACTCTGCCTATTGGGAAACTGGGCTCTGATTGGTATAGATCTGGACTGTAAGGGGGGCGGTTCAAGCCTTCCCACTTAAATTTCCACAAAATTTCCTCTGCTGTCTATGGTCTAGTGTTGTCGTGCAACAAGATGGCAGCACATATGAGTTTACCAGGATCACACACATCCAATTCAAACAAAGAAACTTTTGCGGAATTTTACGTGGGAAGCCTTAAACCATCCCTCTTGTAGTCCAAAACTATCCCCATGCGATCCCACATCTTTGGTGAACTGAAGAAGGCACTTCGGGGACAATAATTTATTTCAGAAGATGAAGTAAAGGAATGCATGCGTTGTTGGTTCCAGCAGCAGCCAACGAAGTTTTATGAGCATGGAATTATATGACTAATTTCCCAGTGGGATAAGTGTTCAAACAGTTTGGGTCAGTATTTTTGAAGAATGTGGAATAGAATATGTTTTATAGCTTCTGACTCGTTATTCATTGACTGACACTAATTTATATGTTTTTTTATTTTATTTGTTTACTTAGGAAGTTTTAAAAATTGGCTCGCATCCTTCACAACAGAATCCTGTCCTCCAGATTTAATACATAGGTTAACTAATTTGCAGATGCCATGGAGCTTTGCTGTTGGTGGGTGAGTATTAAAAAGTTTTCAACATAGAATTGAACTTTGTAATGAATAAGAAATTAACGCATGGTTAAAAACTCATTATGCTGTTTCTTAAATTATGACTTATGTGTTTCATAAAACATAAGTTTTGTAATATGTAAATAATTTTATTTGGTCCAGCTCCCATATTTTTCTTGTTGTTACTTAAACTTTGTTTCAGAATATTGTCCTTAATTATTTAAGATTTAAAGAGAGATTATTATTTTGTAAATTTGGATGCTTTAAATGTGATAAGTTTGCTGCAGCCAAGAAACATAGGCGGATTTAGGACTGAGTTCCTGGGGGGGGGGGGGGGGGCAGGATTTTTTTTTTAACAACATTTTTATTGCCCCCCACTCCTATGTTTTTGTCTGTTTCCTGTGACGCATAAGTCCATGCTTTACTTTTTTGTGTGTCGTTTTCATTAATATGTTTTCATGCTGTCCTTTTTGAATTGACCTTAAGAGAGGGAGCTGGTATCAAGAGAGAGCTGGTAGAGTGACGCAGGGCTCCCTTTTAAGTGGGAAATAGAATATCTCCAATTTTAGGGGACCGGGGGTTTCTCCCCCGGAGGAAATTTTGTAAAATGGATATAAAATTCTGCATTTTGAAGCACTATAAAGGTTAATTGGATAGACATAGAAATTGATAACTAGATTATACAGTTGTACAGTAATGTTCAAACTTTGTAAGAAACAGCCATTTTAAGTTTGAAAGAAAAAATAAACTAGTTTTCTCATTGCAACAACCTTTTTTTTTAATTATAAGTAGTGCAGAAAACGAAAAGGAATAGAGGTAGTGTATCATTTTTTTTTTCCTGGCTAAACAGATTAACAATATGCAGTAGAAGTAATTGGAGCCTACTTTGCTTAGGATTTTCAAAGGCTTATCTAATTATTTTCAAGGACTCTAGAATAAATAAAATTATTTAACGCACTTCATTTGTGCTTTCCAGTCTCTGGTATTTTAGTACTTGATTGTAAATTTTTGCAGTCCTGTTCTAAATTTGGGAGAAATAGCTATTTTAACTTTAAAAGAAAAAAGAAACCATAGATTTCTCATGACAACAACTTTTCTTAAGTTGCAAGTGGGGCAGAAAACGAAATAAAATAGAAGTAGTGTGTATTTTTTTTCCGTGCTAAACAGATAGACAATATGCAGAAGAAGTAAGATAAAAGCAATCAATGCAAAAGAATTTTCAAAATACTGCATTCAGGATTGAATAAATAGAAAGATATGAAACATGTGAGTCACAAAAATTTATTTCAAATAATATGTTATAAACGTGAGAACCATGATTTTTGCATTTTTAATACAGGATGTGGCAACGAGCTGAATTTGACATATGTTGGCATTCCTTCCCCTCTACCATTTGTTATAAATTTTAAAATTTAAGGTTTGTAGCCACACGTTTCCAAATATTCAAGGTTTTCAAGCACTTAAAAATGAAATTAGTTTTTTCAAGTAATTTCCGTTTTTTAAGGAACAAATCATGAATTTTTTTTGTGGGAGTTAGGGACACACTTCAAAGCAGGGGCCCTAAGCAACAGCTTGTTTATCTTATAGGCAGATTCTACCCTATTTGTAATTCACTCCTACCTGTGAATTTTTGCTTGATTTTTTTGTAGTTTTTACGAAAATTCGTCAGTTTTTACGGTTAAAGGATTTTTACGATTTTACCAATCTTTGTTAGTTTTTTATAGACTTTTATAAAATTTCAGCAAATTTTTCCAAAACTTTTGATGACTCAGTTATTTAGATTTCAATAATGACAAGGACTGACTCACTTAGACTTAGATGATTATGACTTACCTTACTTTTTAAACAGTATTTGTAAAGTAAGTAAAATTGTACTCTCCCTCTAAGTAAAAAGATTCATTTAATCAGAACTCTCAGATAACTGAAATTTATTCAGTTTGCGATAGTATTTATTCTCTCTCTCTCTCTCTCTCTCTCAAAAAAGAGAGAGAGAGAGAAGGAAAAAAATCTTATGGTTTTTAGAATTTCTCAAAAGGCCAATTAATATACTAAGAATATAAATATTATGCACAAATAAATACTTGAAATGTGGACATAAATCATAACGAGTAGGTAGTTCTGTTAGCGCGAATGGGGGAGGGGGGAGATTTTCCCCTTTGCTTTAGGTTCTAATTTGTTAAAATAATCGTCTATTATTATAAGTGTTGCAGCTTAATGTATAGCTGGTTTAGCCTATATTTTCATTCATATACTTGCCGAAATGGTTTTCAGTCCAAAATAGTGAATTTAGACACATTTTCAGCACCCCAGTGACAGTTGTACTACTTGTATTTAACGTTCGTTTTCTTTTTTTTTTTTTCCTTTTCTTTTCTCCCATCAGAAAAGGACATTTGCTTTTCTCTTCATTTTCATTGAACTATTCAAAAAAGAAAAAGTCATGTTTTTCTTGTTTTAAGATTTTGGAAGATGTGCTATTACTACATAAAGTCCTCCCAAAACTGGGGGGGAATTGCCCCCCTCTGCCCCCCCCCCATAAATCCGCCCATGCCAAGAAATAAGTAAATATGAATTGGTTTTTCAGCAAATAATTTACTTAGTAGTTAGTATTAATTTATGATGCATAGTGATGTTAATTAAAGTTGTATTTATTTAGTGACTATAAGATTTAAAAATACAGTGGAACGTCAAAAGTCGGAGCTAATTAGGACTATAAGTCATTCAGATTTTGAAATTATTCTGGCTTTTGAAAATAACCAAGAAAATACAATTCAGGAAAAATTCTATTTAATCGAAAAAAGTGGTTATACAATGGGTACAACCATTACATACAATATACAGTACATATTGCTAAAATACATGTTTATTCTTTAACAAAAATAATACTTATTGTTTTTTGAACATAAAGGTAAAATTAAAAAAATTTACAGTTACTCTGTGAGGAACTATAATACAGTACAAAAAATCAGTAATCCAACGTCAGAAAGCATAAATATTGCAAAATATTTGCAGACACGTGTTTCGGTGTTACTAGGAACACCTTTTTCAATGCAAAGAAATGTGAGCTTCTGGATGAAAAGCTTTTCTCGGATGACTTTTCATCCAGAAGCTCACATTTCTTTGCATTGAAAAAGGTGTTCCTTGTAACACCGAAACACGTGTCTGCAAATATTTTGCAATATTTGTGCTTTCTGACATTGGATTACTGATTTTTTGAATTTTCAGCACAAAAGTATTTATTCGTTATATAATACAGTAGTTAAACAAAGAAAATTGAATGAACTGTTGAATGTGAGTATTTTAACAAAATTGAACTGTGCATTATTTAAAGCATTTATTAGATATTTTGAACATACTGAATACTTTTTACATATTGAAGTTGTTGATGTTAATTTTATGATTGATGTGCTTGTATTATGTTGATAGGTGTTATGGTTCCTTTTAGGGAACCTATGCTCGCTGGATCATGTAATGGGTTATTAATCATTCAGACATTATTATACTAGACTTTACTATTCTAATTGCTACATTTACTATATGCATAATACTATATACAAGACAGAGTGTGTCACCAATGCGCACATCTCCGGAGTTCGTTCCGATCTGCTCTCTCCCGAGAGGATGTTTTTCCCCAGTGACGTCAGTGGCTTCTGACGTCACTACGATTACGATAGCGGAGTTCAATTAGTTCGATACACCACATTCCTCCCTTTTTAATCTTTAGTAGCCCAGTCTATCTGGTGCTTTTCTCGCGCGGGTGGAACACCTAAGTGGAACAGGTGCAGTTGATGGCT
The DNA here is from genome assembly GCF_026930045.1 of Uloborus diversus. Classification (NCBI taxonomy): domain Eukaryota; kingdom Metazoa; phylum Arthropoda; class Arachnida; order Araneae; family Uloboridae; genus Uloborus; species Uloborus diversus. Next base: position 69,911,797 of record NC_072736.1, on the reverse strand, counting down.
CTCCTGGCATCTTGGTAACTGCCATAGGTATGGCGGTTGGAGATCCTGGTCGGACATCAGTCATCTCCGAAGGCATGGGCTGGTCTCCCTGGAGATTGCTGTTGTCGTTGTCGGCTGGACCGCTTTCAGGACGTACGTCACTGGATCTTTTCCGAAAGGATGGTTGGCGCAACCAGTCGACATCTTCAATGTCTCCCCCGTCATGCATCTGGTCGATGTGACCTCGCCAGAGTTGACCATTCACATCTACTGTGTAGTGTAGTTGTCTGTCTTTGCTTTTTACAGTTCCAAATCACCATTTTCTATCGCCTTGACGATAGTTTCTAACTGCAACCTTATCTTCTACATTGAATCCTCTATCCGAAAATTCATAAGTTCCTTTGCGAACTCTTTCCTCGACTCTGCTCTTTAGATCTGGTCTAACCAGGTCGATCCTTGTACAAATTTCTCTTTTCATCATGAGCATAGCTGGGCTTTGTAATGTCGTCATGTTGGGGGCTTTCCTATATTGCATAAGAAAGGTACTCAGCTTTTGTCTAAGAGTTCCAGGATAATTTTTCATAGTTCTCAAAGACTGCTTTACAGTAAACACATATCTTTCGGCCTGACCGTTACTTGATGGTTTGAACGGTGCTGTGGATTTGTGTTTTATGCCATTAACTTTCAGAAATGCCTGAAATTCTTGTGACGTAAATTGTGGACCATTGTCACTTACCAACATGCAGTGGCGGATCCAACCGATTGTTTTGGGAGGGGCCATCCGAAAATTTTGAACAAACTCCGAACTCCCCAAAAATATTATTAAAATGAAGTTTTAAAAACTCGATTTTCGGGGTATGGAGACATTAGGTGAGGGGGTGGAATTAGGAATCTCCCTCGAAAATGTTTAAAAATTTAAATTTCCGAGTAATTTTTGAAAATTATGAAACGAAAAACGCATTTTGTCTATTTTTGATGATGTACGGAGAAAGGTCAGGTTTCGGGCGTTGGCCCCAAAATACTTTTTGAAAATAAAGCTTAGAAACCAAAATATTCTGTCATTATACGTTAAGAAGTTAGAAGAGGAGGGGTGCTCTTCTTGCTCTTCAGCTGTCCAGCCTATAAATGCACCTTTAGGTAATGTTTGCTTACATTAAAGGAAGTGTGAAGGTTCTTAGAATCCTTCCTTTCTGGAAATATTTTGCCTTTGAGGCTCTAAAAATTCCATTTTTAGCTATATTTATACATATTTTAGAAAGGGGTGGAAGATTCGTGAGCTCCTCCAAAAACCTTCTTTTTAAGCTATCATCACGATATAAACTAAGGAGGGAGGGGGTCCTATTAAAAATCGTTTGTAATTGAAGTCCCAAAAAAATTCATTTAAGTTGCTTTTAAGCAAGTTAAGTGATAAGGGCTGGATAAGCTAGTTTCCGTCGACATTTTTTCCAAATAAAAGACTTAAAATGCAATTTTTTGCTGCATTTGTGAAAGGGCATAGGAAAAGGGAGTTCTCCCCCTAGTTTTGAAATTAAAGCCATAAAAACGAAAATTTAGGCTCTCTTTGTTCTTGTGAACAATAGGTATACTCTGAGAACAGCAGCATTTAGAGATCGTCCAAGTGTCTGTAGTTTGAATCGAGAAATGATGTAAAAGATGGAGAAAAATTTTGGAAATAAAAGTTTTGTTTTGAGGATAGGGATATAATTTATCTCCCAGTTAAGGCCTACACTTCTTTTTCAGTAAAACACATGTGCTAAATTTTGTTATCTTCTCATAATATTTTTTCTTTTTTTTTTGTTAAAAAAAATTCCTACAATCACAAGGCTTTGGGAGGGGCCATGGCCCCCATGGCCCCCCTCTAGATCCGCCCCTGCCAACATGATTGGCAGTCCAAAGCGAGCAAAGAAATCTCGTAAACATTCGACAGTTTTGAACGTAGAGCTAGTTTTCATGGGGTATACTTCTAGCCATTTTGAGTGTGCATCAACTATTATTTAAAACATATGTTCAAATATAGGGCCTGCGAAATCAACATGAATTCTATCCATTGGAGCGCTAGGGTACTCCCAATGGTGTACTTTTACTTTAGGAGGATCAGTTTTGTTACCTGCACAATCTACACAGTTTTTTGCAACCCTTTCAATGTCCTTATCGATTCCCTGCCAGAATACGTATGATCTCGCGACTGTTTTCATTTTAACTACACCTAAGTGTCCGTGAAATTTAAAATTCTTTCTCTATACAACTTCGGAATGCATACACGTTGCCCATATATTCAGGGCTGTAAAAAAGCCGGCTTTTTTTAAAAAAAGCCAGACCGGCCGGCTTTTATTAAAAAAGCCGGCTTTATTTGGCCTTTTTTAAAAAAAGCCGGTCTTTTTTGGCTTTTTTGCATTACATACTTTACTACTTATACTAATGCCCTCCTTACATTTTAATAGGATAACCAATGTTAATTCAAGTAATAAAGCAATGCTTATGCTGAAAATATGGTGATAAAAAGAATATACAAACAAAAACTGCAAATGATTTCAAATGTCTGAGAGAATCCTTACGCTTTTGTTGCTTACTCTTCCACCTTCAGCATGGAAAAGTGCTTCCATATTGTCGCCTCAGAGCAACAGTAAGACATCTAATCCCAGAAATAACAATATGATATCCTACTGTTGCTCAGAGACGACAATATGACTTTAAACATGTTTATCTTTGATTACAATACAAGAAAGTATGTAGTATAGTGACTCAGAACAAACTGGGAAAATTTAAACTTAAAAAAAATCAGTTTTCTTAGGAAGACAGTGAAAAAAAAAAAAAAAAAATGCTTCATTGAAATGTGATAAAAATTTCTCATTTTTTGTCAAATTGTTTCTTTTGAATGATTGTGTTACAGCTTAAAACAACATCTGTATAGTATTTTTTGTGTGTACAGTATTTATTTTTTTAAAGACTATTCTATGTTTTAAAAAAAACATATACTACAAAATAATCAAATGGCACCCTTCTGAATTTAGCAAAAAACCAAGATTAGTAGAAGAAAAGAACTGATGCTTGAAATATTACTAATTTATTAGCTTCAAAATTAAGTGCTATCATATATTAGCTGAATAATTCCAGGACTTCATATCAAAAGCGCGCCTGGGGGAAGGGAGCAGATACAGGTCAGCTGATCTTAAAAACAGGTCACTGCTAAAATGCAGAACTCTTACTTTTTTTATATTCTAAAGTTTAAAAAATAATTTATTTCAAATGAATTTAATTATTTTATTTCCAAGTAGATAAATAGTAAATAAAATACATCATTGCTGAATTACTTGCTTTGAATTTGAATGAAATGTTATAAAATGGAAAAAGACACCTTCCCTTTACTTAAACTCTGCTGAAAAGATAAACATTGGAATTGCATTCAGAGGTATGTCAATTGGACAAAGAAACCCATTCTGCACTATTTGTAAGGTGATAAGGAGGGTCATGACCAGTATTCTTTAGTGGTTTCAAGGCAATTCTAGAAACTTACAATTACTCAGAATTCAGCAGAGGCTAGTCAGAAAGAAAGAGTGGATATCAATGGGAATGATCCTCTAGTTTGAGTGACAGGAGCAGTGACATACAAAAGTATTAAAGGTGTAACTAAAGATAAAAACAGGTGGCAGAGTATTATTGTCCTGAAAGAATGTTCCTTCCTTGTTCCAGAATTGGGGAGCTGGTGAATGAGCAATAGTCAATGACAATCCTAGTTGAGTAGGAGGGGGGGAGGGGAGGAGAGAAAGATTGCAGAAATAGAGTGAGGAAGGTACTGCTGCATTTTATTCACTTTTGTGTTCAAAATCAACAGGGTTCTGGTTTCTCATCAAACAGGCAAGAACAGAACCATTTCACAAATAAAAGGGGAAGAAGGGTACCTTTCAGGAATGGAAGGGCAGACAGGTCACCCTCCCATCCAAGTCTGGGGGAATAAAAAATTTATCTGACAACTATTGGTTACTGATCTAGTTCCAATAACCAATAAAATAGCACCTCTTAAAAGAATGGAATTGCAGATTGAAAATGGTATCACAATTCTTTTCTGCTTTAAAACCATTTTGAACCTTTGAGTAGCTCAGTTCAAATTTTTAGTGATCACTATTATTTTCCCAAAGTTATAATGGCTTCAGGATGTGGGAGAAAACAAGCTTCAGAATGGAATGAGTTTACTGAATTTGGCACAAAAGTGAAGTGCAAACATTGCGAAACTGTTGTTAGCAAAAGAGCTGTAAGAATAAAAGAACATTTAAAAAAGTGCAAAAGGAATATTGCCTCTAGGACTATTGAAGAAACTGATATTGCAGAGATTGAGCCTCCTACTAAAGTGCCCAGAGTTGAAGAGTGCAATAATGACTGTGCAGAAGTTCCTTCTTCAAGCAAAGAACAAAAGCAGAAATCCATATTTTCTTACGGTGTAGTTACAACAGCATCTCAGAAACAAAATTTGGATAAATCTGTTGCTAGATTTTTTTATGCAAACAACATAGCTTTCAATGTTTCAAGCAATGTAGAATTTAAAAAAATGGTTGAAGATTTAAGACCTGGTTACGTTCCTCCTAACAGGCATCAACTTTCGGGGAAATTACTTGATGAAGCTTGCGATGATATTGAAAACTGCTTAAAGAAAGAACTTGTCGATGAAGCAGCTCTAACTTTAATCCTTGATGGATGGTCAAGTGTAAAAAATGACCCAATATTTGCCTGCAGTATTCATACCGGAGTTAAATCTTACCTTTTCAAGGCTATGGACTGTGGTTCGGAAAAGAAAACAGCAGAGTTTTGTGCTAATTTTGCGAAGGAAACACTAGAGGAAGTCGAGATCAAGTATAATAAGAAAGTGTTCGCTATTTGTACAGATAATGAAAATAAGATGACTGCTATGGGAAATCAAATTCAGGAAACTCACCAGTCACTTTTGATTTATGGATGCTCAGCACACATGCTAAATCTTTGTGTTAAAGACATCATACCAAATAGTTTAATTAAACATGTCTTAGAAGTGCAAAAATATTTCAGGAATAAGCACAATGCTCATGGGTGGCTAAAGGAGAAAAATGGCTTAATGCCTCAGATACCCAATGACACTAGATGGAATTCACAAGATGAATGTCTAAGAACTTTCATCATTAATTTTCACAAGTATAATGAAATCAGATTAGAGCACTTGGATGAGTTTGATCAGCAGATTGGAAGTATACTGACAAATGTTGGTATCTATACTCAAGTTGTTTACCTACGTAAGCAGCTTGAAATTATTTCAAAAGCAATCAATGAACTTCAAAGCGACAACGCTACTTTGTCGAAAGCAGTGGAGACATGATTGAATGTTATAGGAGACTCATCTTTAGAAAGCCATGAAGCAAAAATTAGAAAAAGATCTAATCAACACATTGAGCCGTTTCATCTGCTAGCTCACATGACAGATCCCAAATACTTTGGCAAGCGATTGACAAATCTACAGGAAAATGAAGCGGAAATGTGGCTTGCAGAAAAGTACCCTCAATTTCTACCCGGTGTACTAAAATTCAAGATAAAAGATTCCGAAACCTATTCACCATTACTTTTTTCCGAAAACGTTATCGAACAATTTCCAGCAAGAAAATGGTGGAATTTAGTAAAAATCAAGGCTTCAAAAACCAAGAGTTCAATATCTGATGATTTTTGTGATTTTTTTATAAAATTACATAGTTGTCCTCCATCTTCTGCATCCATTGAGAGGATTTTCTCAAATTATGGCTTTATTTGGAGCAAAGTCAGAAACAGCTTAGGTGCAGAAAAAGCCGAAAAATTAGTGAAAGTGTACCGATATTTAAAGGCTCAACCAAATGATTGGTAATTTATTTAATACAGCAGCAGTCGTATGTGATCTTTTATATACATAGTGAAACATTCCTTTATAATAATTTAAATTGTATCAAAAAGGATCATGTCCCTAATAAATAAGTTTTTTTTCTCTATTTTTGTGATGTAGCAAAATTTTAATGTGTTGGTGGTTTACTGTTTGGGTGATTAAACAAAAGCAGAAAAAAAGGTAAGAGTATACTGTTATTTAAAAACTGAACCAAATGACTGGTACTAAAAGCAGCAGTGTTTTGTGATCTTTTGAATACTTGAACTGAAAATAATTTCTAATCATTATAATTCCATTCAATAATTTCATAATATAGAGCAATAGTTTGTTTTGTTATGTTTTTTTTTTTTTTTTTTGTACTGCACATTGTTATCTAACTGTCTAATTTTTAACCATTTTATTAAAAGAGTAGTAATTGCATTAATGATATATAATTTTCATTTTGATTAAATCACACTAAAAATACCAAAAAGTATTTTTTCTAAAAAAGCCGGCTTTTTTAATAAAAGCCGGCCTTTTTAAAGTGGTTTAAACCAAAAAAAGCCGGCCGGCTTTTTTTGGCCCGGCTAAAATCCGACAGCCCTGCATATATTATGCAACCATCTTGCAGGCTGTATTCCATCTCCTTTCCCTTCAGTTCACCTCCACTTTCCAGGACTCGTAATAACGGAGTGAGTTCTTCATCCCTTTCAGTTTCTTTGGCTAAATCTTTCGCTGTCACCCGCAGCGTTTCAATTTGATGTAACTGGAAGATATCAATATCATCATGTATAGCCAATTTTTCCGAATCCGTAGGTAAACGCGAAAGAAAGTCTGCATTGCCGTGTTCCTTAGTTTGCTGATAAATAATATCAAATTGGAATGATTGCAGAGTCAACGCATAATGCAATAGACGTGTAGCAGCTAAAACTGGCAAGCCTTTCTTTGAGCCAAAAATTGCCAGTAGAGGCTTATGATCTGTAATTAGAGTAAACTTGGTATTTTTCACATAGAGAAAAAATTTCTTTACAGCCCATACTATAGCTAAGGTTTCTTTGTTGATTTGAGAATACCGTTGTTCGGTCGAAGAAAGAGTTTTAGATGCAAAAGCAAGCGGACGTTCTGAACCATCTGGAAATCTATGTGACAATACTGCTCTCAGTTCAACTGGTGACACATCAGTTGCCAACAAAAGAGGAAGTTCCGGGTCGGAATGTGCCAAAATTCTTTCCGAACAAATTTCGTCTTTGACCGTTTGAAAAGCTTCCTTACATTTTTGATCCCATTTCCAAGGAACATCTTTCTTTGTTAACTCATGCAAAGGATAAGCCAGTGTAGCTAACTTTTTTGAAAAGTGCGAATAAAAATTTACCAACCCCATAAATGATTTAACTTCATGAACATTTTTGGGTTCCACGGCATTTTTAATTGCTTTAACTTTTTCAGATGTTTGGGATAGTCCTTGAGAGTTTATCTTATACCCTAAAAATTCTATTTCTTTTTGAAAGAATTTACTTTTTTCTTTGTTAATTTTTAATCCATGAGCGCGGCATCTTTCAAAAAATTCTTTTAATCTTACTAAATGAGTTTCAGCGTCTGGAGCTGCAATTCTAGCATTGTCAAAAAATACTTCAACTCCTTTTAAATCCTGAAAAACACTTTCAATATATTTCTACCAGATCGCCGGAGCGGCATTTACCCCATACATTAATCTTTAACACAGATAGAGTCCCTTATGTGTATTTATTGTCAAAAATGTTTGACTTTCAGGGTGCATTTTCATTTGCAAATATGCCTGAGAGAAATCAACCTTGGAAAACACCTTGCCATCACTCAGTGATGCAAAAATATCTTCTATTCTAGGAAGTGGGTGTTGCACTTTTAAATTCTTATTTAATGTTACGGAGTAATCTGCACACAACCTAACTTTACCATTTGATTTAATCACCGGTACGATCGGTGTTGCCCAATCTGAAATATGTACCTTTTCGATAATATTTTTGCATTCTAAGCGATCTATTTCCTCGCCAACCCTATTTTTCAGTGCTAAGGGCATGGGTCTAGGTCTGCAGAATACCGGACTAGCGTCAGGTTTTAGCTCTAATTTGCACTCATAATTTCTAATTTCTCCCAAATCATCACTAAATAACTCTTTGTATTCGCCTAACAATTTAGAAAGACTAACATTTGTTTCAGCTTTGCAATTTTTTATTGAATTCCAATCTAGTTTAATTTTATACAACCCTTCGCGACCAAAAATTGTATCTAAATTTTCCTTAACGATATACAAATTTAATGCGTAAGCAATTTCATTATAGGTAACATTTACTTACGTAACCCATTGGAACAATTCTATCCCCTTTGTAGGTTTTAAAAATTAATTTTGTAGGCTGAATTTTCTTATTTGAAATTTTTCGGAAATTCTTCAGTGACATTATTGAAACGACTCCACCTGTATCTGCTTCAAAGTTTACCCAATGGCCTTCTATTTGAACTTTTACCATTATAGGTTTCCTTGGTTCTTGTTCAGGCAGTGTACACTCTTCAGACTGAATTGTGTAAATAGGCACGGAATCAGTACCTTCATCTTCAGAAAAAGCTTCTACATCCACCTGTTTTTGCTTAACAGGTTTATTAACTTTATTTGCTTTGGCAGAAAAACATGCTTTTCCTAAATGATCAATTTTGCCGCATAATTTGCATTTGTAAGTCTTGAACCTACATTTATCTGTAGAATGATTTTTTCCACCACATCGAGAGCATTTTCTATTATTTTTATCTTGAGAGCACTTTTTCTTCCGATATTGGCTCTTTTCCCTTTCAGCATTATAGTTATGAATTCCTCTTTGCCTACCAATTAATTCTGCTGTGGATTTATGAGATTTTTCCATTGCTAAAGCAATCTGTAAGGTTTGATTTAATTCAAGGTCATTTTCCTCAAACAATCTATCTATACTCAATTCAGCGAGAGCTGATAGAGGAAGTAAACAAAGAGGGTAACTACTTTCATGACTTACTCGCCCGATTGGCAATGCTGTTCGCATTGAAAGCGCGGACATTTCGCTTATCTGATTGGCGCTGTTTTCAATCATCCCAGCGCCAAGCAGACAGTGGTAATTTCAATTGTCACGTTGCTTTGTTTATGTCCACTATCAGCTCTTGCTAAATGGACTGTAGTATTGCCCCATCTCTTAATCCGCTAACAAAACATCTCGAAGCATCATATTTAAGACATCTGGTTTATACATACAGGGAATTGCTAATGAGCGAAGTTCTGCAATGTAGGCGTTGATCGACTCATTCTCGTTCTGCTTGCGGTTTAAAAATATGTGATGGCTAGGAATAATTAATGGCTTTGGATTGAGATGATCTCTTAGTATGTCCTTGAGCGTTTTGAAATCTTTTTCCCCAGGGTTGTCGGGTGACAAAAGATTCTTCAGTAAATTGTTTAATTTTGCTGACAAACTTGATATAAGCATTTTCGCCCTTTTTTCTTTCGGGACATTTTGAATATCTAAGAATGCCTCGAAACGTTCTATAAAAGAATCAAAATTTTTCAGATATTTCATCATATTTTTCAAAATTGACCCCTGTCACTTTTGACTCATTTGGTGCATCCGCTTTAAGCTTGAGAGCTTGTACAAGAGCTTCATTCTGTTTTATGAGTTCCTGAACCAGGGCCTCCATTATTTTTCAATCCAAAATACAAAAATATATAAATTTCCTACCTTGAGCCGTTTTCGGGTAATTACCCTATCCTTTTTGAAACGAGAACTTTTATAGCACTACATTAGTGGTTTCGTAACACACACTCGTCGCCACTGTTATGGTTCCTTTTAGGGAACCTATGCTCGCTGGAACATGTAATGGGTTATTAATCATTCAGACATTATTATACTAGACTTTACTATTCTAATTGCTTTATTTACTATGTACATAATACTATATACAAGACAGAGTGTGTCGCCAATGCGCACATCTCCGGAGTTCGTTCCGATCTGCTCTGTCCCAAGAGGATGTTTTTCCCCAGTGACGTCTGTGGCTTCTGGTGTCACTACGATTACGATAGCGGAGTTCAATTAGTTCGATACACCACAATAGGCATTGTTCCAAATATTACTAACATTTTCAATAGCATTTAGATAGAACAACTGAATCTAGATAGAATGTTAACAATGTTGCAAATGCATGTGCAGCTGATTCATTTCAATGAATGAAACTTGTGTTACTCCATTTATTTCCTAAAGTTGATGAAATTTTTATTTATTTTATAGAGAGGGTGCTGTGATCGCTATTCTTCAAGATTCACATTTGGAAATTCGGTAAAAAATTTTTGCTTTGTCAATGTAAATTTGAAAAAAAAAAAAAAACTTATGTGTTTTATCAATTCAAAATTCAGTAAATACTTTATCGATGTCATTTTTAGCTATCTTTGAATAAATACCGTTAGATACACACATTTCAAGACATTAAAGAACTTTCACTCTAACAAAATTATGCTTCGCTGCCATTATTACAGTTTTTTACAAGAAACTATTTTCACCATTGTTGCTGTCTGTACATTTTCATTCTTTGAGTTCTGTACCATTTAAGTCCATCATCATCTGTCAATGGTTCAGAGTTGATAGCACAAAATCTTTCAAAGTTACTTCATTTGACATAGGCATTGTTTTTTCTTTTTCTTTTTTTGCAAAAGACCACCTCAACAATTGCAGAAAACTTGTTTTTTAATTAATTCAATAAATTTCTATGAAGACCAGATAATCTAGTTCAATAACATTCATGTATGTCAAGGGTCAGGGTGTTAATTTTCCAAGAATGTTGTCCTGTTTTTCCAAAATTTATTCATTTACCCAGGAAACAAAGGAAAGAGAAGGGAAAACTTTCAAAAGTGCGGAACTCAGAATTAATTTTTTTCTCTGTTTTAGTGTCAATTTTAAAAATTTTGGCTCTTATTACTATTCAGAATCTTTTTCCATCTCTAACAAGAGAAAAAAAAAATGTTACCTTCAAAGCCTTTAGCAATTGTTTGTAAAATAAAGGCCAATATTTTTTTATTTTACCCTTGAATTTTAAATTACCTTGAAATAACTAATTTCATACTAAGTACCAAATTTCAGAAAATTTGGACATTTTTTAGATTTATGTTTCAGGGTTAAAAGAAACGCCTTCAGGGCTGTCACTAAGTCTTATTTTATTAGCAATAAACATGGTATAATTAATTTAAAACATTGATCAGTTTTGTAAATTATAACAAGAAGTTCTGTCAAGAACTAAACAAGCCTACTTTCCTATATACCAATATCGCCTTTCTAGTATCTGATCAATATCCTCAAAATTAGCTAAAATTGCAAATTATTTCAAACATGATTTTTTAATATTTTAAGCTGATTTCTAGTAATAGAATATGGCTCGCTCATCAAAAGAATTAGATGCATGAAAAGTAAATAAACGAACAAATAAAGTTGCAGCACCTTTTAAACACAGGAACGAATACATTTTTTTCGGTTAAAAATAGTCTTAAATTGCATTCTAAAAGGAAAATATAATGAAAAATAATAAGCTCATTAAAATAAATACATCATATGAAAAAAAAATAGTTTTTTTTTCCCTTGTTGCCAAAAAATTTTTAATAATCAGTTAATGTACTTTCAGAAATAAATAAAAACAATAGAATGTCAACTTAAAGAAATAATTTTCATTGTCCCAAAAAAAAATCGTCTGCTTATACAAGGTTTTTTTTTCCCGAAGGTCCGATCAATCGCGAAGTGTAAACCAGAAATTCAAGCCGATGACGCTGTGCGTAGATTTGTTGTGCAGTCTCTCAAGTAAGATTGTGCAATGCATCAAGTCACTGATATTAATTGGGAGCACGCAGTGAACAAGGAAACATGTCTCGAACAATTGCGTCTCCCGCTAAGTGTGCTAAGTGTGAAGTGTGTGCTGTAATTCGATTTCTAAATGCTGAAGGAACGGCAATTCAGAACAAACACAGAGGAATATTGTCATCAAGCATTGTTCTTCTGCATGACAATGCGCGCCCACACACTGCTGCTTTAATCAAGAACCTCCTGCAGCAGTTTCGCTAGACAATGTTTGACCATCCTCCATACAGCAGAGACGTAGCGCTATCCGATTGCCATCTCCTTGGTCACATGAAACGCTGGCTATGAGGACAGACATTTGACTCTGATGCCAAGCTGCAGACCAGCGTACAGAATTGGCTGAAAGCACAGGCGGCTGTCTTCTATGACGAGGGTATCAAAAAAATGGTATCATGCTGCGACAAATGTCTTAATCGGAGCGGTGACTACGCCAAGAAGTAGTTGGAAGGTCTATGTACACATTCCAAGTAAAAGAGTTTTCACTGTCTTTGTGTCTTCATTTCACTATCGATCGGACCTAGGAAAAAAAAAAGATCTCGTATCTTTATGTAGAAACATAAAGGATTCTGAATTTCTCTGCCAAAAAATGAATATAGTAAAACCTGTTTACAACAATACTGTTGGGACCTAAAAAAAATATCTTTATAGACAGGTTATCGTTATAGATAGTTTGATTATTCATGCTAACATTTTGCTGGTTCCAAAAAAAAAAAAATATTGTTATAGGCAGCATTGTTACACACAGGTTTCACTGTACATAAATTAAAACTTTAGAGTGAAAATAAAAACATATCATATAAAATATAATTGTTTCACAGTAAAAAAACAAAAAAACATGACTGCTGAGTCAGAGTCAATCTCAATTTAGGACAAAAGAGTTAGAATCAGGAGCCAAAAGTTTTTAATTAAAAAACTCGGAGTTGGAATTGATAATTTTCCCTCAAAGTCTGTAACTCTGCCAATGTTTGCGGAGTCGGAGCTCTCTTTTATTTTTCTCTTTTTAAAAGAGTGGTAGTGCTAACAAAAAAAAAATTCTATTGCATCAACTTCTTTCAATTTGTTATCAGTTGGATCCACTACAGTTTAGCTTTTCCCCCAACTGTCCTGAAATCATTTCTTAGCATTGGCCTTCCATCTTTTGTTATCTCATATTCAGGATATAGTTTTCAAAGCAGAAAAGATAGTGACAGTTAAATTAACTAGTGATGATGATAATGACTTTTTCCTTCTCAGGTTCATGAGCCCAAGAGTCTTCAAAAAATCGTAAAAAAATAAACTAGTTTTCACCTTTTGAAAAATGGTGGAAAGTATTGTTATAGACAGGTGCATCTAAAATATGAAAATTTGCTATAAGCTGGTTGAAAATACATTGGGTAAATCGAGTTTCTGCCAATACACAAGAAAATGTCATTAAACACAGATTTCTTGCTAAAGACAGGATTGTTATACTCAGGTTTCACTGTATATGCAATGTAGGGAATACATATGTGATGCAAAATTTATTTATTACTTAATCTTTTCAGAACATCTCGTGATGAATATGGTGCAATCATTGGAAGAACGCAAGGTATTCTCCTTATTTATTTTATCATCAGCAGCACACAAAAAGTCTTAATTTTTCCTCTTACAATGCTCTGAAAATCGGAGGTAGATTATTTGATACCAGAGAAATGACATAAGTGACTTTAGACTAATGACAATTAAAAAAAACTGTAAAGCAATTTTAGAAGTGTTTTAAATAAATATTACACAGCTCATGAATATTTCTTTTTTTTTTCTTTATTTTATTTTATTTCTTTTTAATTATTAATTGTATTATTTGACTGCATTTTGTTATTTTTGAAAACTGCTTGCGCTCTTTTACATTTCAGTGCAAAAGGATAAATTGATGAATAGTTAATTTTGTATTAGTATGGAGCATGTGCAGTTTATTAAACATGTAGAAGTTATTGCGAGCTATACTTTAATTCATAATCAAAAGATCTTTCAGAATAGTGGTAGGAATGCAAAGGTAAATAAAATATCTATATGGATAATGCATACAGCATTGCCACTGGCGACTAAAAAAGTGATTATATTGAAGCAAAGGCTGCTATGGTGACTATTTTAGCCAAGATATGGGCAAAAACTATTATTTTGTATTTTAATTGAAGAAAAAAGTTACGAAAAAACAAAAAACTTTTATTTTCTTTGGGAGAAAAAATTGGAAGCAATGGAAAATTGGCTTATAAATTTACTTTTACTTTCCAAAATAAAATTGAGAACGTTTTGCCATGTTTATTTATTTTTTAAAATGAGTGTTTTAGAAAGTAGAAAAAAAATCTATTAAGCATTTCATGATAAAAATGTATGATTGTTCATATTTTTGTACAAAAAGTTTTGTTTTTGGGACCTCACTTTTTGTTAAGTATTGGTTTTCGCTATCATTGTTTTTGTAAAGTGTTTGCTTTTTGTGATCGAAATTTTTACGAATAGCTTGTAAAAATTACGATTACTGTTGATACTTTGAAAATTTGCAACTATAAAAGGCCTCTGGAAATATTTCAAAAAATCAACATTTTCACTAGCTAAATAAATATCTTTGTGCATAAAAAGTAAAATACAATGAAAAAACAATGTCAAAAAGCACAAATTGCAGATTACTTTTTGACATTGTTTTTTCCTATTTTACATTGTCATTAGCATCAAACCTTGTGTTTTGTTTTTCTTCTTGCTCGTACTGCAAGTTTTTATCATCCTTTATTTGATTTATATTGTAAATATTTCCCTGCTGATTTTAAAAATTAATCTTGGCTGAGCTCCATTTAAAGCTATATTTCAATTTTCAGTATTACTTTTTAAAAAATTAAAGACAATTTTTAAAAAAAAATCTAAAGATCATTGAATATTGTAAATTTTCAGTTGCTCTATGGTCAATGCTTTTGTTACCACTTTTTTGTGTTGGTAAATTATGGTGTGTAGAAAAAATGCTTACACTTATTAAAAGCAAGTGCAAAAGTCAAGATCACGCCTAATTTAAGAGCACTAACCCAAAATATATATTTAAATGTTTAAACATCTTACTTCTTTTTACCCTACCCTTTTGATTTTTTTTTTTTTTTTTTTTTTTTTGCATATATTCAACCCCATGAAATATAAAAGGGATTGAGGACAATTCATCAGTTTTAGTCAAGATAACTGTTGAAAAAAAAAGGTGCTTCAATCAAAAAAAAAAACTTAAACTATGTTTTGCTTTTTTTTTTTTTTTTGTTAAAAATTATGAATACTGTTCATGAGGTCATAATCTAAAAAAAGAAGTATTATAATTAGTAGAATGGTTTTATACATTTTTGTTCCTTTTCAGTTATTTTGGATTATTGGAGGAATATGCTAATCTGTGGTCTGCCACATCACCCATTTCACCAATAAGCGGGAGTTGTACTGTTTATTGTTATATAGCATCAAAATAAAATTAAAACATATGCACATTCAAAATGTCTTCGTGCTTGTCTACAAACACATTGCAATATTTTCTTACAAATTGAAAAATGTTTGAAATATTTTTTTAATACAAATATTATGTTTTAGTCTACAAAGATCCTTATCCCCAGTGGCGGAAACTTCTTTGGTCTCCTGATTGTACTATGCTGGCAGTCGCTCATAGCTCTGGGAAAATAGATTTTTATGATTTGATTGGAGCCTATATGTTTAGTATTGAATCTGTAAGCTATATTTTTTAATTTATTTATTTTATTATTGCATAATTTTAAAATGTAAGCATATATATATATATAAATATATGGTATATATGTACCTTTTTTAGGCTGTTTCGACTACTGTAAATACAAATGTAAAATTTCAGCATTCTGTTGTTGGTATGGCATTTTCTGATGTTAGAGTCAAGAACACACAATGGTAAGCATTTTTTAAATCATGTTTTTTTGAGCAATCACGATTGCTTTTTGTTCTCATTTGACCGTTTTTAGTGTCCGTGCCTTTTTCAACTTGGACCAGAAGCCTTTGCAGCACCACCGCCCACCGTCCTCTGCTGGCGGCACGGGGCGGCTGCTCCGGTTTTGAGCTATCTGCTTCTCCTGGTCGGAGGTGTCCATGTCCTACACACACACAAGTTCACACACATACACACACACGACTTCACACACATACACTCACACGCGCCTACGTGCATACACACAGGTCTACGCTTACACACACAACTATGCACAAGTAACCGACCAGGAGGAGAAGCAGAAGTGGGGGGGGGGGGGGGGGGGGGGGGGACAGGAGCCGTTTCTAGAAACAATAACTCCAATAAGTAGGGTCTCAGTTCGTGATTGCGAAAAACATAATTTGAATTCAAAATTTCAGAATTCAAATTAATTTTTTTTTTTAAGCAATCACGATTGCTTATTGTTCTCATTTGACCGTTTTTGGTGTCCGTGCCTTTTTCAGCTTGGACCAGAAGCCTTTGCAGCACCACCGCCTACCATCCTCTGCTGGCGCCGTGGTGCGGCTGCTCCGGTTTTGAGCTATCCGATCTCCTGGTCGGAGGCATCCATGTCCTACACACACGCGCATTCACACACATACACTCACACACACCTACGTGCATACACACAGGTCTACGCACACACACAACTATGCACAAGTAACCGCCCAGGAGGAGAGGCAGACTTGGGGGGGACAGGAGCCGTTTCTAGAAACAATAACTCCAATGAGTAGGGTCCTGTCTCAGTTCGTGATTGTGAAAAACATAATTTAAATACAAAATTTCAAAATTCAAATTAATTTTCTTTCTTTTTTTTTTTGAGAGCCTGTTCTGAAATAATTTAAAACCACCTGATGGTAGAGCCGTATTAAGTTGATGTGAAATCAACTAGACCAGCCTGATTACATTTGGGTTTGCTCCTAGATAGTATCATAGTTAATTTTTAGTCATTTTTATATTTTCAACGCTTCTGGATGAAAATGCACTACTATTTATCTTTACTAATAATAAAGCTCAAAGTCTCTCTGTCTGGATGTCTGTGATGCGCATAATGCCTACACCGTCCGGCAGATTTTCATGAAATTTGGCACAAAGTTAGTTTGTAGCATGGGGGTGTGCACTTCAAAGCTATTTTTCAAAAATTCGATTTTGTTCTTTTTCTATTTCAATTTTAAGAACACTTTCCAGAGCAAAATTATCATAAGATAGACGAGTAAATTACGAAATTATCATGACGTGGAATAGGAGAGTGAATGAACATAGCCAATTGATGAGAAATTCGTCATCCATTATTTGTAAATATACAGGCGAACCGAATGACCTTTTAATTTTCAACTATGGGGAAAGCCGTGCGGGTACTACTAGTAATATAATAAAGCAGTCTGAAAGGTTGATGGACATGTCAACTTCAAATGTAGAAAGAATTGAATCCATAACCCAAGCTGCAAAGGTAGTTGTTTTAACGTATCTGCTGCTGCACCTATTGCGATTCAGCATTAGGTTAAAGTGTTTGCAGAGAATTAATTGGACTCTCATTACCCACTTTCTCTTATATAGTTTGTCCTTTTTTGTAACCACACATATCAAATTAAAAGGTTGTAAGCTAGTATAATGTACTCAAAGTTTTTCTTTCTCTTTTTTTTTTTTTTCAATATTTATTTTTAGATAAAATTTTGACCAAGTTGAGATTTGTTTTTTGAGGAAAATTTACTTTACTAGCTTCACAATTGAGTGGTAATAATCAATCTCTGACTCGCATTTTGAGCTCAATGAATGCTTATGTTACTAAGTTCTGTGCCCTTTTTAAGTTTTATACAACTATTCCCATTGTGCAATTGTTACATGAACCATACAAAATAAAATCTCAAAATTATTTCTTAATTTGGAAGTAAACTCTCAATTTTTAGTTTTGCTTTTCCAATTGTTGAGAATGCTCAGTGATAGCAGTAAATTTCATTGAAATTAGTAGCAACAGTAAAGAAAAAGAAGTTCAGCTAAAATTATGTTGTGAAAAGCATAATGGACATATATTAAGAGCGAAGAGGAATGAATATTGAAGGTTGTGTTGAAGTATAAAATTAGTTGCTTGAAACATAATCAAACGCTGTACATTACAGATTTTTATGCATTTAAAAGAAATTGCAACTGGTTTGTACTACTATTTTTTTAAACAAAGCTGTTACTTATGATCCTCCAGTTTCCTAAATCAGTTTATTTCCAATAGTATGAGGCAGCAATAACCATGCAATTGTTATAATTTTATTTTGAAATTAAAAATTGCATCCATCTGAAAAGAATGTTTATTTTATTTTTTATTTAGGTCCTATGAATTTTTGATTGCAGACTATGAAGGTACCATTCGGGGTTATTTCATAAGGTAAGTATTTTTACATTGTATACATGAGAGTTCAGCCTTTCTGTGTTTTATTATAATAATTGCTCAAATTTGTGTAAAGATTTTTTTTTCAACTAATAAAGACTTGTATGTGTAAAATAAATTATAACTAAAATATGTAGAGCCTGTGTGTGTCTGAGCAAACATTTTTGATTGCTCAAATTTATTTTATTTTTTTATGAATTAAAATTTTAGACAATCACATATATTTACTGGAAATAACCAACTTTGATATGCACAAAGAAACAGATTACAGAAAATAAAGTTGGATATTTCCTGTTATTCCTCGGTACAAAGGTATTTATTTATTGCTTAATCATACATATTATTTTTCAAAGGTGTTTTTCTGTGACCACGCCATAACTCTCTTAATTCTTGATCAAACAGCACAAGTAAGGCATAATTTCAAAGCTTTTTTTGTTTTCGGTGAAAAATAGAGACAATGCACATTTTGGTTGTTTTGTCTAAAAACGATTTATTGTGTTTTTAATTGTGCATTGAATTCCAAAATGAAGACACATTGGCTCAGATGGTTAGCGTGTTGTGTTAATAATTTGAATGTCATGAAATTGAACTCCTAGGGGCTGGAAGTTAACTTTTTAATAATTTTGTTTCTCAAAAAAATTCTGATCTATCTCCATAAAGAAACTGAGCTACAGTTCTGTTTCTGTTAAAATCAAGAAACAATAAATTAATTTTAACGTAATAAATTGCAGTATAACTTTTAAAAATTTCCAGAAATGGAAGTCTATTAGCTCAGTAGGTTAGAAACTATTACTAATAATGCAAAGATCAAGGGATGGATTCACCCATAGGCCAGAAAATATCATTTTTGAATGTCTAATTTATCTCAGCAGAATTCTGATCAAAACTTCTGTGAATATATAATCTTTACTCTTTGGGGGCCGATTTCTAAACCATAGTTGGATTGATCAAAATGAAATTGTTTTGTTTTCTCTCACTCTTTTTGTATTCTGGCTTCTGATTGGTTGTCTTTCCCCCCTCACCCTGCTGCATGTCCCAAGTTGACCTATTAGTGTTGTCTTGTATCTTGAATTCCTATTAGTTGGCTCTCTTTGGTATAAGTACCGGTCTCCACGTGGTTAACGTTAGTTCTCTTTGCAACTTTCTGGTTGTGTGAGCTTTTTGCACTGATGAAGAGGCTCATTAAAGCCTTGAAATATTCATATGCTGCATTTTCTTTAGAATTTGTACTTTATTTATATTGGTTGGTTGGTTAATTGGATTTTTTTTTTTTGGCGCAAGAGCCTTAATAGGCTATACTGCGCTAATTATTATTTATGTTGGTTTTTCACTTTAATCATACTGTAGCACAAAGCTTTTTTGATTACTTTTTAATTAACATAGTTGGGTTATTGCGATGAAATCAGGAAAAAAAACCGTTCATTTTAACATGGTAAATGGCAGTATCATGTGTATTTCTTTTCAAAGGTGTTTTTTGTATGTATGCCAAACTTTTCTTAATACTTCATTTAACTTCAAAAGTAAGTCATCAATTTAAAGCTTCTTTCACTGCTAGCAGCAAAAAATGAACAAATGAGTCACATTTTTGACACTATTCAAAAAATTATTTTGAAACCGGGCTTTATAGTCAATATCCTTTAGTGAAAAGTCCAGTAACTTTTCATTAGCAGGTCAGCTAGTGAAAAGTTATTGGTACTTTAGATTGTTTTTTGCTAAACATTATTTTAAAATGATGAATTTCTTGCATGTTTTTAATTTATGCTCAGTGTTTACATTTATTACCAGAAGCTATTTTGATGAAACTGCATCCTAATTTGAATGTTCCTTCTTTTTGTAGGACTTTTTGCAATTATTAAGTAAACATTTAGTTTCAGATATACCCACCCAAGAAACTAAGATCAAAAAGTTTTGAATCTTGAAAAAATGCACCATGACAAGATGTCAATGATGTGTATACAGGCAAAAAAGTAAAACTATTTTTTTAAGTGCTATCATGCTGTTTGCCCTCTCCACAAAACCAAATAAAATCTACTTTGTTGCTATAGTTACTATTGTTGCAGGAAAACTAACTGCACTCTTATCACACATAATTTTGTATTGTATAATATTGTAATGTGTTTCCCTTTACTCAGTTCAAATCCAGTGGAAGAAATGTGACTTATGCCACAAGAAAAAAAAAGAAAGAAAAATTCTAAGACTCTGTGCAAGCAAATATTTGTCTGAAAAGGTGTGACTGAAGGTGACACTTAAAATAATGGTGCTTCCTGCCTTTTGTATGAAATAATCTAATAAAAGTAAAAACAAAAGTAACCCATTGTTATTTTGACCGATATTATATTAGTATATTTGAAATTTGCATAGAAACAAATCAAGACAAAGGGATGAATTTCTTTATGGAATATGTTTATCAATGTTTAGACAAACCTTAAAAATGCCAAATAGATTAATTAAAACCAAAAGATACTGAATATGTTTTCCACTCTGTTACGGTTGAAATGCCCAGTCTGACTATTCTAGTGTTAATATGTATGTTTTAGTTTTAAAAACAATTATTTTATATTTTCAGTCCATCTGATGGGCATAAAGAAAGCCATGTCTTTTCCCTGTCATCTTGCTACCCTGCAGGAATATCTGCATTTATGTATGATTCATTGGACAATGTCCTATTCATTTGTGGTAAATCAATCCAACTCTCCAAATTGTCTCATTCTAATGATGCTTCACAAATGGGATTATCTGTTTGGAGAATTATTTCTGGATATCCATACTACAAATTGGCATTGACTTTAGATGAGCAAATGGTTTGTATTTTTGTGGTGTTTACATATAAGCTTTCTATTCTTAATTTTATTTATTATATTTCGCAGCGCTTTAGTTCGGAAAATGTTTCTGGGAACTCACACTTAACTATTATTATCCTGCTATGAGCAGGTGAATTCCAGCATCTCCAGTAATGACATTTCGAGATATTTGAAGAAAGGCATTTTTTAGATTCAATACTAACAGTAGGAAAATGTTAGGATAAGTCGTTTTTTTCACTTGTTTTCAGCGGAAACCAATAGAAGCAAACTTGTAGAATAAAGCTAACGCACAATCAATGAAAATAATGAAAAAAAATGAAAATTTCGCAGTTACTGCTCTTTACCTGCTCACAGAAGTATTATTATTTACATGTTTGCTTTCATTTACATATTTTGTAATTAAGTAAAATAGAATTGAATGAAGCTTGTGTAGTGTCCAGCACCACCAACAGCGATATTTCTCGACCCTTCTCTCCTGGTCGCACGGTTACTTTAGCCTGGTGCTCGGGTGCGGAGGAGCGAAGGGATGTTTTTAGAGAGAGACTATCTAGGTCTGATAGAGAGCAGCGGTGTTGTATGCTGGCTCTGATTGGTAGGTTGATCTGATGCAGTTGTGTTTTATGCTTATGCTTGTATAAAAAGGAGAGTGTTGTACCTTTGAACACTTTTCATATTTTAATTTTTAACATCAATTATTTGAATCATATTTAAAATCTAAAAGTCACATTAAAATGCCCCAACATACTTCTGTGCAATATATTTCTTAAAATTCAGACATTTTGAAAATAAATTATTGCCAGCCATTTAAAGTAAAAGTTCCAAGCTTCTCCCATGGTACAACATTCTATTGTACCTTGGGACACATCCTGTTATACTATGGGAAAGTCTTCATGATTCAGGAAACAGCGTTAAACCAATTTCACACCAGAAAACAACAAAAAAAAAAAAAAAAAAATTTTGTGGTAGTGAATTAAATCTTGAATAACTAATTATGAATTATTATCTAACATTAAAAGTGTTTGAAAGAGAACATAAGATTAGATCCTTGTTCCATGTTTTTAAACGTACCTTAATTATTTTGAACCATGCCTATGTTGTACCTTGGAACATGTCCTAAGGTACAAAATGTTTGACTGCCCCAAGGTACAATCACCATGTGGTTTAAGAAAATCCAAAATGATGGTCAATCAGGATGCACTATCATTATTTTCTCATATGCAAAATATTTAAAGTACTTCTCTTTTATAAAGAAATAAAATTCAGTTGATTAAATTTACAAGTACAAACACAGAAAATGAATTAAAAATGAAGAAAATGTTTACTTTGGGAGTCATGAAATTTTTTCTCTTACAAAATCGTCAATTTTGCTCATTTGATGCTGATTTTTACTGTGACCCCATTTAGTGAAGAAGGTTACTAGTAGAGATTACAAAAACATGGCTGCTGAAAATAGATTCTTAGAAATTAGCAGTGTCCTAAGGTACAAATGTCCCAAGGTACAACATGCTCCCGTATATTGTACAGTAGATTAGAGGATGTGTGTAGATAAATGTTCATAAAATTAAATCAGATGAGTTCAGTGAATTTTTAAACGAACCAAAGCGGATAAAGGCCGAGCAAAGCCTTCCTCGACCCTGCTACAGCTTGTTTTGATAGTTCATGTGGTTTTCAATTTTTAAATACTGAACTAAAAGACCACTAAATTGAATATTATGTGAAAAATATTATTGACCTTGTTGTTGATCAGCATGGGGCTGCAGCTTGGTAGTTTAAGTGATGCTAGATAGGTTATATTGTGCTAGTGTCGAAAATGTTTTTAATGATTTGGATTATTACATGTGAAGAAATTTAATCAATAATATTTTATGGTGTGCATATATACTTTTAAAGTATGTATAATTTTATAGTATTAGGGGATCCATGATAATTTGTTCATTTAAGGAGATTTCTATAATTGTCTTACTTGAGAATATTTTTCAATCAAATAAATGAAAAAAAAAAATGTTACATTTGTTTGGAAAAAAAGTTAGAGGCTTTCGATTTTTACGTCAATATTTAAGGGGTCTAAGGACCTTTAACCTTTAAAGTTTTCGACTTTCTGGAAAAAATATATGTTATGCATATTTTAATTCTAAACAATTTGATAATTTATTTATTACTATACAAAAAAACTTTTCAAGTTATCGTAAAAATGCTTAACCTCTCCCCTTAGAGATTTATGTTAACAGCAGCTGTTTCAGCATCTTTTTTCAGGTGCCTGTTTCTTCGATTTTCTCGTTTTGTGCGCATGATATTTCAGAAAGTTCCGTATATATTTGCGTAAAACTTTTAATGTATGTTTATCTGATTTATATTTATGACCTGAACCTTAATTTATTTATTTTTTTTTTAAATTACAGTGAAGCACCATTTATACATTTTTGAAGAGACTGTATGAAAAAAGCGTACAAACGAAAAAATGTATAATAGATATAGGTTAATGTGTATTAGACTTTGCAGGGACCAATTTTAAAAATGTATAATTGATAAAAATGTATAAAAAAGAAACGTATAAACGATGCTTCACTGTGTTTATTAATTTATTTGAAATTTTATAAGTTAATATCGAAAATTTCCAAAATTTTGGGCAAAATATTAATTTTTTAATATTAACTTTCATTTTTAGTTAAAATTTAGGTTCAGATCATAAACATATACCAGACAAACATGCATGAAAAGTTCTACTCACTTTCCATGCTCAAACTGATATAAGAGAGGGGTGACCCCTTAAGCTGTGATAGCTTTCGATTTTCGTCCCAAATATAAAACTTTACACAATCTTCGATGCTAGAGAAAGGGAAGTTCTCTGCTTTCTTCCAGAAATGTTTCAGAATTCAGTACTAAATATGAAATTGTTGAAACTAGTTGATTTTTCTCATGTTTTAATACAGTTTTGTTTTTCAGAAATTTTCTAAAACAAGTACATGGAGTATGGTTTTCAATAAAATTTATGGAGGTCCAAAGCAGGTATGCATTTTTATTGCCAAAGTACATCTGAATTGAATACTTATATACATTTTTTATTATTTTGTTTTTGAGGTTTTGAAATTTGAACAATGTTTGAATTTGATTTAATTTTCAGGACCTTGTATTTAAAATGTCTGTTTCACCAAATGGCAAAATTTTAGCTGCTATACACATATCTGGAGCTCTTTCTTTGTGGGATTTGCCATCTTTAAGGCTAAAAAAGTATTGGGGCCTTCAGTTGCAGGTAAAAAGCGTGTTAGATACATGTTTTATTTATCTTTCTCTTTTGATTATCATTCCTTGTTTGGATGTTGTTTTCTGCTTGGTAGCCTCTTTTTTTTTAATCAGTCTTTCTTCCCACAATAACATTGGAAGTTTTAGTCCAATTTGAACTATTTTTGCTAAAAAGAGTTTTACTTGCACAAGACATCTTATTCCCAAATTCTCTATTTTTAAATTCAAGATTTTTTGTTTTTGGTGGGACATTTAGGTCTCATACAAATCCAGAAATAACGAGTGGATTTGAGCTTCGAACAAACTTAAAACCTATTTAATGTAGAACAATTGCAAAAACCATTTTTGTGATTTAATTATTTAAGGGTTAGGTTTTTTTTTTTTTTTTTTTTTTTTTTTGGACTCTTAATGTTAGTGTTTACAGAAGAAATTCCAGATCTTAGAAGAAATTCAGATACTCATATTCAGATTAGGCTAAAGAATTATTTTTTATCATCAAAAGGCTGAAAAAATTATGGAACTACTGAAAACTAAACTGGGATAACTGCAAACTTTTTTTATTTGTTTAAATAATTGATTATTTGGATATAAAATTTTATCTTTGTTCTTGCTTTTAGTTTGTGAATTTTTTGTCTGGCAATTTAGAACATCGAAGTAAATTTTTCTTTAGACTTAACATTGATTAACTAGGCAGTTTGCTTTCAAATTTTCATCCAAATCAAAAACCTGAAAAATATTTTTTTGAGCAAATATGTATTAAACTAACTATTTTGTTTTCATAACTAATTTGGTGTGTGTGTGTGTGTGTTTTGCAAATGATTATATAAAGAAAAAATTGTTTTGTTTATGAATCATTAAAAAATATATATTTTGTTTATTTCAGTTGCAGTACATTCTGTTTGAAATTAAGAAACTTTGTATAGTTTTGTTATTTTAAGAAAAAGAATTTTATTTATTTTATCGATTTAACTGTGGAATTCAGTGGCATATTCAAGGGGGTTTTGGGAATATCGATCACCCTTTCCCTGAAACACAGAAATTTTACTTTTTAACCGTTCCCCTCTTGAAATCCAACCCCCCCCCTCTGAAATTTTTTCCTTGCTATGCCAGTGGGAAAATTTTATAGTGGGAGAAGTCCTTTTTGTGTTTTAGTTCTTTATTTTCCTGCATGTTGAAAAAAATTGTGTTTGATTTTAAATTTCTCTAAATCATACACAAAGTCAAAAGGAAAAAGTAAAGAAACAGAATCGAATAGTTATTAGTAGGTTAAAAAGCTATCCAAAATGTTACTGATTCCCTTTCAATAGCTGAAGGAAAGTAGAAAAAATGGTAGTTAAGAATTATAGTGTTATGTGTACATGTTCTTAAATACCTGATTGCTTGGTTATGAGATTTAATTCATATGTTTTAGCCAAATTATGCAGATATTAATCCTCGTTGCTGTGAACCTGGAATGAAAAAGAAGTTTGATTTCCTTATGTTGAGTCCATTTCAGAGTCATATCATTGATGTAAATTGGTGGTCCGATGAAGTAAGTTTGTGTATGCAAAAATTTGTTGTGTTTCCTTCAGAAATGATGCATTTGAGCTGTTAATTTCAAACAATGATAAACACATTGTAAGAAAAAGCGTGAATAGAATTTTGATAGATGATTGTTTTATGGAGATTTTATGGTTGATAGATGACCTTTACTTGAGAAATTCATGTTGACTTTTTTTCTTCCTTTTTTTGCAAAGTTGTAATATAAAAAACTTCTTTTAATGTTATTTGACTTATTTTTTTATAATTCTTAATTTTATAACCAGTATTCTATGTTCAAATATGCACTCACTATTTGGATTGCTGAAATGATTGGTATATATTATTATCTACTTTATTTAGAGATTTTCAACTTCATTCTGATTTTGTTTAAGGTATAAAAAGCACTGCAAAGTAACATTGTATCAATAGTAACGGGTAAAAAATTGTGCATGAATATTCCTATCATAAATAGAGTTTGAGCAAGAAGTACCGAGGAGCACCTTGGTTGCTTTGATTTTGATATAATTGATCATTGTATCCATTGTTTCATTAATTTACTTTCAGATTGAGACGTGTGATATCTTAATAATACATAGAGACACTAGTGACGCTGCTTGAAAAATTGTTGAACAGTATTGAGAACCAAATGCTTTTTTGAGCCCAGCCAGAGCCACTTCTTCCCCATACTGCAATTTTCATAAAATTTCTTGATTAGTAAAGCGTGATCAATAAAAACATTAATTACTTCAAAACATTGTTTTTTCTTCTAAAAGTAACTTCGAAAAATGTACCAAAACTTCTTTAAAAATCTTGAAAAACTTGTTCAATCGTAATTTTACAATTCAAAATTTTAATGAGATGAGCAGTTCTAATTTTATTATTGTAGATATATATGCTGTTAGACTTTCTGGATGAAATTTTCGTATCAGGAGTAGAATCAAGTCTGTTGCTGTGTTGATCTCTGACACGTCAATGATGAACTCTGTTTCAGACATAGATCGCTTGTTTGGAAGAAGAGTACCACAATACGAACATTTTAATTTTCCTTTTTTTTGCTTAAAGGCCTTCAATGGATGTCGTCTTTATTGGAAAATAATGACAGATTTTTGTTCGAATATTAACCACTGGAGAGCACAGCAAACTTACTTTTCTTAATGCAAATTGCCTGAAGAGTTCAACTTCAAGCTCTTCCCCTTGGAGGTGTGCACAGGGGAGGGGGAGAAGGGACACTTGTTAGCCCGTGCCTGAAGGAAGCCTTACATTTTAAAAACTAGGCGTGAAATATATGGGTAAACAATATGGAGGGAGGCCTGGAAACGTCGGTTGTGACAGGCCCCTGTTAGGAAAATGCTTCCATTTTAGTTCTTGGAGAAATTCCTAAAAAGCTAAAAAGTGTTTTTAAAAAAAATAGAACTTGTTTTTGTACTTAACTTGGTAAACTATTCTACTTTCCTAAACTGGCGTATGCGAATGTTTACCCCTCTGTGTCTAAAGAACCAACTCACGTGTTTACCAGCTGAAGCCATATGACGTCACAGCGTAAGTGTTGAGTAACAGGCTGCTTATGCTGATGTGAAAAATAGTTTTAAAAGTTTTCACAGGGTTGAAAATCTCTGAGAGTTGAGATGTAATTTTATATCGAATCATGCAAAATACGCTGTGTGTCATGTAGTTACGTATGTTTAACTGTAGCCATAAAATGTGTTCTTTCACTTGCTCTCTCTCTTTTGGGTCTTGACCGCCACTGCAATAGGTTGGTGTTATTTTGCATTAGTGCTGACATTTTGCACCTGTGAGCCAGTCATGGGCTCTTAACTTATTTTTCCACTGAGAGGAAGTGGATAAAATTTGATATGTGTTGAGTGTTTCGTTCAACCTTCTAAAAGAGCAGGGATGTTCATAAAATTTTTCTGCCCTAACTGTTAGAGGATTCGGTCAACGTGCTCCAGTAAAGCATAAAAATCTCCAACGTAACTTAAGAAGGTGTTACGTCTATTCTGATGTGTCTTCGGTTGACTTTGCTGTTTCCTAATTCCAACTAGGATTTGCCGTGGTCAGGGTTGGCAAGTTTCTGCCGAGGTGGTTGAAAACAATGGTAGGAACCGGTTAAAACCAGCATGGCAAAAACCACTTTCTGCCACTTTGGGACAGAAACTGGCAAAAACTCACAAAATGAAAAATTCTTGATACACAACAAAAAATGCATGGAAAAAATAATTAATTGTTAATGAAAGTACTGTAATTTTATTAAAAAATTATCAAATGTTACATTGTTTGGACCCTGCAATTGCCTTTTAGAAAAGGTGGTTTCAAAAATCTAAACAGGTTTTCAATTTACTACGCACAAATGAGAAATTTTAGAATATTCTTAAAACAGAAGAGCTAGCAGACAATACATCAAAGAGCAAGCAATGTTCGTGAAACTTTCATCTATTGTATAACTGGTCCACCATGTAGTAACTGGGGTTGAGGTAAAAATTTGACTGGAAAAATAGGTTTTGAGAAATGGGGCCAATTTTTTTTGCAAAGCTGTGACATTAGGTACAAAATGTAGGCAAGTAAAATTCTGGCACTTTCTCCTGAAGCACATGACATGATAATTTCAATCACAAACTATTTAAAGGAAGCATATAAGTGAGCAAATTACAATCAGTAATGCCTGTTTAATTCTGTATGTCACTCCTCTTTCCTAAGCACCCCTATATGATTTTTTATCCTTTGTTAAATTAATCCAAATATTAGCCTGGGAGTTAATACTTGTTTTACTGTGCTGCCATCTAGTGTCGCGTCACAATAACATTATGCTCATAACTTTCATAATGGACCCTGTAGTTGAAAGCCTAGTGGTTCAGTGAAAGCACTTCCAGACTGCATGCCCAAGTTCTATCCCCGGGTACTTCGAAAATAAAAGTTATGTCAAGTGACGCGTGTTCAACAATCAGGCTTGAACAAAAAAAAAATCAGTAAAATTTTGCGGTAGGTTGTGGAAAAATAACTAAAAAGGAAACAACTTAAATTCTGCGATTACAGGAAAAGCCTCAAAACAAAACCCAGAATTTTATTTGTTCATATTCTAGAAAAAAATGGCAACAGATCTTTCTTCTCAATGATTTTCTTCACTCTACTAATTTTAATGAATGCATTGTTACATAAAGTGGAGATGAAGCACTGAATAATAATTTGAATGGAGGAAAGCCTTCAAAAGATATGGATTTTTTGCCAAAATCTAAGTATCATAATTAAGTTTTTAATTGATATCTCCGCTTTAAATAGCCAAACATAAAACCGGGAAAATTAGGAATCTATCGATACCTGGCTTCATTGGCGTTCAGGAGAAGTAACTTGGACATACATAGATACATATGCTCAGTTTTTAATTATATAAGGTGTTTCTCTTTTTTTTTTTTTTTTTCATTTTTTTGCGGTGATTTACATTTTATTGTATTGATGCTTGTGTTTTTGTGTATTAAATGTGATGATTGGCTGATTACTCGACTTAATATTTTTAAGGCTGTTATAATGGTGAGGGTGTGTGGTGCTGTAACAGTTTCATCAATAAATTCTCTGAGGAATCTATTAGGCATTTCTCCAGAATGGTTTGAGCCATCACCAGCTGTTACATCATTTTACAATGGAGGATTTCTTGCTGTTGAGGTAATTTCGCTTGCATAATATTGTTGAATCATAACTAGTTTCATATATTTTTCTTTCTTTCCCACTGTAAAATGTGGCTTTTGTGTGACTCCATACAACTAATTGCTTATGCATGCTTTAAAATTTTTACTCTCCTTTGTTTAATTTAAGTAAAAAAAAAATATATATAACTTTTGATGATACATATGTAGTTTTTCATTTAAATCTTGTGTTATTAAATTTGAATTTTATTTTGTTTGCACGTAACTTTCATTTTTAAACTGAAGAACATTTGCAAATGTGTATTCAAGAAGTGAAAATACTAAATTGATTAAACAGCATACTGCGGTGCTGCAAAAGTGCGGTGCTGCAGCTAAGCTTTTTTTTTCTTTAAAAACTAGAAAACTGCCCATCAATGTATGACAAGTGAATAGTTGTATGTCTACATTTGGGCAAAGCAATTACTGTTTGGTGATATTTTGATATTTGAAATTTTAACCCTAACTCCAGTGAATTAAGCCTAAACTCCAGTAGATAGCGTTAATAGTTGACCACTTTTTCATTTCTTCACTCTCCTAAAATGAGTCTTACCAGTCAAACAGTTAAGTGACCGGATCTAGTTCAACCTTGTCAAAATAAAGCATTTCCCTGCATGTCAAACATTACCAAAAAACGTTATCAAATTATCATGCCGTGGTGTGAGTTTCATTATTGATAACACCTGAAGCGTTACTCGATTATTCGCTATTATATATATGAGGATTTTAGGTATTTTTTCCCCAACTAAGAAATAATAAGTAGACTTTTTCAATTATCTGCAACACATGTCACAGCATCATGCTATCAGTGTTTAAAGTAGCTTTTTTTTTTAAGAACAAGATAAAATATTTGATCAAGTAAGAATGTAATGAAGCTTTTGGTTTTGCATTTTTAAATAATGTTTAGAAATGAAATTCTTACATTTTTGTTGTAAAATCTATATTTCTTTCATCTTATGCCAGTGTGAAGTGAAAATGAAGAATAAGAAACGTTCACTTGAAGATAATAGTGAAGATGATGAAAGTAGTGATGATGATGATGAGCCCTCAATATTTGCTTACAGTGCTGAAATGGCGCAGAAAGCTCTTTACTTCATTTCTGATAGTGAGAGATTTCGACCTCCCAAAAAGAAAATGAAGTAAGTATTGATATTTTAGGAGTGCCTGTTCCCCAAGACCAGCCACAATACCTCAAATACTATGGAGCACTCTGTCGCGTAGTTACGTGGGGAAGGCCGGGGAATAGGCTAAGAAAATCATTCAAAGAAGAACTTGTGTTCGGCCCGTGAATCCGTATAGTGGTGAGCGTTTAAATAAACAAAAGGCATTTCAGCATAAACCAGGAACGGTGAATCCACCCCGCGACAAAGTGAATTCACTAAAAGTTTGATTTGACAGTTTGATCATACAATCTTATTGTTATGGGAGAACTCTAACTCCGAAATGAAATGAATATACATTGCGAGAGCACATAAAAAAAAATGGAGAAGTTGGCATTACAAACATGAACTGAGACCGAAATATTTAAGAAGGGTACTCACGTACATCTGAAATTCTCATGCCGGGTAACGGAAAGCTGAAAGTCCAAACGAAGAATAATCCATGAGAGTTCGTAAACATAACCGATTTATTGTCCCACTTTTTCACATTACAAACGGGAAGCAAGGTCTGCACAAACGCACAAAACAGTGGCAGAACAGACATGTGGTCACAGCATATTAAACATCATGGCACAGCAGTAAAACACAATGCGAAACATTCACTCATCAAATACAGGCACACCGAACTAAAGGACCGCTTAGGAGCCATACTCGGCCGAGCGAATCGGGCCAAGAACCCTTCGCTCTTCAACACGGCGTTCCGATGCAAGCAAAAAATATGATCTCTCCCTAAAAAACGTTGCGTGGCCTTTTTATCAACATTTCATGGAAGCTTCTAGAAGAAAAATTACATCATCCCAATAACCGACTCGAAGCGGTTCCCTGTCCAATACAAATCATTTCAAAACCCAAAACTTTCTTGCGGTTGGCTAAAAGTTCAGTGACCTCAGAAATGCGAATCAATGACGTCATCATAAACTTTCCAGCACGCGCAGAGAAAGGATTCAGCCAACAGCTCTCGATCGGCGCCGGAAATCGAAACAAAAAGAAACTGAATGAATGTGGATTACACCACATTTCCCCCCCTTGACAAAGTTTTGAAAAAAAAAAAAAATTCCGGGCAGCCAAAAAAAAAACGTCAAGTACAACCAGTACAAATAGACACAGGCACACAGCAGACACTGTAAAGTTGCCTTTGAGAGCAGGTGTGAAAAAAAAAATTTTTGCCTGAAGATGGAGATCAAAAAAAAATTAATGTGCATCAGAGTCATCATAACCCAAAATGTTCAAATTCTAAAAAAAATGTGCCACACAAAAGGGACAATCATTGGGAAACAACTATTTACAAAGGCTCAGATTTTCAAAAATTTTGCAACATGGCAAAAACAGCCTCAAACTTCACTAATTCCAATTGAGCCTGAAAATTTCCCAAGAGAGCATCAGTAAACGAAACTCTTCAAATTTCAAAGTTGCCACAAATTTTCTTTTTACATCAAATATGTACAATGGCATGAAGCATGGCCAACCATACAAATTTTCAAAATGCCATACAAACAAACAAAGAGCAACATGGCCAAACAATTTCAAAGTGTAAAAAAAAATTTCGTTTTCAAAGGTTCCACGAAAAGGCCAGAAAAAATTTTGCAAAGCCTCTCAATTGTATCCAAATAAAAAAAATCCTCTTTCATGCCTCTTCATATGTACAAGGATACACAACATTTTTCAAACCAGTATAAAACAACAAAAATTTGATGCATTAAATTTTTGACATGTTATTTCACAATATCAAATTCAAAACTTATTTCCAAAAAAAAAACCTTGCTTCCATTTCAAAAATTTTCTTGAAATTATTTCAAAATATTTACACATCATGCAATCAAAATAATTCAAATGCAATTCACTTTATACATACAGTGTTTCAGCTAACACAGAACATGGGTGCATCAAACTTTCAATCAAAATCAAAAAAAAAAATTTCACTTGAGAAATGCACAAAACTTTTCATTCCAGTCAAAACAAAATATACAAAATGGTCATATTTCAATTCTGCAATATTTACAACCACTAGTGGATCTCAAACTCAAAATGTGTGTACACACTTCAACCAAAAGAAAAAAACATTTACAGCATTAACTCTGATCAGAGATGTTAACTATTCAATTATATCACAAAAAAAAAATTTGCATGCTCTAAATTCACTTCAAAAAAAAACATGGAATTTCACAAACAAACAAAGCAAATATACATGTGTACGCAGAATGCCCATCATTCAAATCAAGTTTTCACACATCATTCAATTGGTACTCCAAGAAGGTTACAATTTTGAATGAGGCACGAAGGAAGATTTTTTTCTTCACTTCACAACTCAATTTTGTACAAAAAAAATTTTTTTTTCCAAATCTGTGAAATTTTGAGGTCGAAATAAAAAAGGCATCAGATCTGAACAAATTTAGATAGCCAAAAATGTACCTCTACAACACCAAAATGGGGAAAAAGGAAGGAAAGCAACATCATTAGGTAGGTGCACCAATTTCAACAGGGCTCAACCCAACCAAGAAGTACCATCAAATGAACCTTTCACACTCAGCAAATCATTTCAACCAGTCAACCTGCAAAAAGGGCAAACAAAAGTGACAATACACAAGTCAAATATTTACATCAATGCATCAAGAACAGCATATACAGCACTTGAAAACAATTCAATCACTCTGTTATATATATAACCCCACATGGCTGTCAAATTTCATAATGCTCCATACACTATCTTGACACAAGAAACGAAAATCCAAAACACATGAAAATTTTGAATGAAAAACAAATGCTCAAAAATGAAACAAAAAAAAAACTTCTTTGTCAAAAAAACAAATCAGAAGACGTTGGTGAAAGCTGCACAAAGCAGAAAGAACAATTCTTGGGATGCGGGGACTAGTGCCGGTTCCAATGAAAAAAGGGGACTCACAAAATTAAAAGAAAATGTACGGCCGCGATGGACAAGCAGAGCTTTCAAGAAAACCAAAACCAAACACAACTGCATGCACAATCGAAAACTGCATTTGCATTGACAATTTTGACCTCTCGAGACGATTCTGAGGCTGCACAGCAGTCCAACCATGCATGACGAAATGATCAGAAATGATCTCATCCAGCCCGCATACTATTTGCATCACAAGAAGAGGTACTCTTTGTACTGAAAGCAACAAACTAACTTCTGAAAAACATTTAAAATGGGACAAAACAACTTTCAAAATCAAAAGGAAAAAATTTTGTGTTTTTCAAAAAAACACCTTGATACTTTTTTTTTCCCTTTGTTAAAAGAAAACAAACTGAAACAAAAAAGATATTTTCCCTAACCAATATTTGTTTGTGTAAAGAGTTATCCTAACCACGATTTACATAAAAAAAAATTTTACAATTTCAACAAGCAGCCAAAATGAATTTTCCGCCACAGCATAGGTCAACTCATCATGCACATGGAACTCCAAACCTACCAAGAAAGTACTGCAATGCAAAAGAATAAATTTTGACAAAAAAAAAAATTTTACAAATACTTGACCGTGAGAGTAATTGAAGAAAGTTCCAGAAGAACAAAAATTTTACTTGAATTTTTCAGGAGACCAGTCCAAATTTTCTTCATTTTTTTTCGTCAATCTTGAATTTTGAATTTAAAAGTTCTTGCTGAAAAAGAAAAAAAGTTCGTGAGAGTGTTACACCAAAAGAATGTCGTCAGCTACCACATGAGGACGTCAACAGGCATGGCACAACGTCAGGTGACAGGAGGACACCAAAGGCTCATCAGCAGCTGGTTCAGACACAGTCAAACACATCATTGGGAGCAGGCGATCACATCTGAAGGGCAGGTCAGCCAAAACATCAGGCAGGCAGCAGATCTCATCAAGGCAGTAGCTCGCATGGACACAAGAAGAGGCACTAACGGCGGTTTCTTAACGGATAGGGACATCTCATTTCTGGATCAGGAATTGAAGCTCGAGGGCTGGGAGGCACTGGAGCATCACCACAGGGACTGGCATCTCGGGAAAGGCAAGCAGAGGGCACAGCATCAGCATTCGGACTCTGATGGGGCGACAGGACAGGCGGCTCAGCATCCAGTCGATCGACACTCACTTCAGGTGAAGGTGGTCGCAACACGGGTATGTCAACAGGCTCATCAGGAACAGGGAGTTGATACGGTTGAGGCGAATCAGGACGCTGAACAACATCATCGTTTGGCAACTGATTTTCTTGAAGATAAGGAAGACGTTTCTGGACCTTGATCAATCGGTTGATGTGTATCTTTTTCAGAGGTGCCGCTTTATTATTCAGTTCTTGAATGAGCACAAGAACAGGAGATACTATACGTTTACAAAAGAAAGGTCCACTAAAGGATGGACGAAACTTATTTTTCGACTTAAGATACAGCCAGTCGCCTGCGTTGATCTTTCGAGATTTACAATTGGAATTTTGGGTCTCATTTTGTGCCAACTTCTTACTTACAGAATTCTGGTAAACCTCCCGATAAACAAATTGCAATTGCTCTAAAAGTTTGTGCAATTCAAAAGCCGAATCCAAAGATGGATTAATATTAAAATTAACAATGTCTGTAATTAATGATAATTCTCGACCGAAATGAACTAGATTAGGAGAGAATTCAGTAGTTGAATGTGTGGACGCGTTATAACAGGCTTTATGAACATCAACAGCATAATCAAAATCAAGACCTGATGCTAGCAAAGCTTTAATCGAAGTTTTAATGGATAGGTTCACTCTCTCACTCAGAGTGTTAGCTTGGGCATTAGCCGACGTAGTGTGCCTTAACTGAATATTAAAAAGCTGATTAAATTTAGCAAATAGTTCACAATTGAACTGACGACCAAGATCTGTCAAAACTAATTCAGGTCTACCAAACAAAGTGACGTATTTAAAGAAAGACTTAGCAACTGACACAGCAGTTATATTATTCAAAATATACAACTCTAAGTGTCTCGAAAAGGCATCAATGACAGTTAAGATATATTTGTTATTGCCGAGGGGTCCAACGATGTCGAGTGTCACTAGTTGATTGCATTTAACAGGTGAAAAGGTTTCCTGAAAGGGTGCTTTGTTTATACGATGAGGCTTAGCCTGAATGCACTTGGTACAACTAGCACAGTAATTTAAGCAGTCAACATACATTCTCTCCCAATAAACATTTTTAGTTAGAAATGCATAAGTCTTATTTATGCCAAGATGTGAATGATGAGCAATACTTAAAACTTTAGCTTTTAAAGAATCAGGAATGACAATTTTCAAATTTTCCTGATCATCATTAGATGAATTACTTTTGCACATCATTAAAACCAAAGTTTCAGGATGGATACAAAATTTGTTATGTTTCTCAAGAGCAACTCTATTAAGAATATTATTATAAATGACAGATAATTTAGGATCTTTTAATTGCTCTTTTAAAATTGCCGACTGAGTTACTTGCAACAAAGGATCTTTCTCCTTTTCTCCAACATCAATTAAACTCAACACATTAACACAATGTTGTAAAAGTGTACCAGAATTCTGTACATTATCAACAAAATTAACATTTTGATCAGAACCATCAGTGTTTACACAATTCCCAGTATTATCCTCATACACTTCAACAATTTCCGGTAAAACTTCCCCCTTATCGAAAGTTGTGTCAACCACAGGGTTAATTCGATTATCACGTAACAAAGAAGGATCTGATACTATATCAACTTGATGATTTGTAAGGTCTGTGCGAGAGAGCATGTCAGCAAATAAATTTTTTTCACCAGCCAAATGTAAGAAGGAATAATTGTATTCAGATAAAGTCATTAGCCACCGAGTAGTTAAAGATGCAGGAGACGAGTTTTTACTGTAAAATTTCAGACTTTTGGCATCACATAATAAAAAGATGTGGCGATTAAATATGTATGACTTGAATGCTTCGAGAGTCTTCACAATTGCCATCAATTCTAGCTTTATAGCAGGATACCTT
Organism: Uloborus diversus; assembly: GCF_026930045.1. Lineage (NCBI taxonomy): Eukaryota > Metazoa > Arthropoda > Arachnida > Araneae > Uloboridae > Uloborus > Uloborus diversus. Next base: position 69,875,416 of record NC_072736.1, on the reverse strand, counting down.
GTTTCAGCTGGAGAAAGCAATTTCGAGAAGAAAGAAATTGGGATAAACAAACCTTCCCTCTTTTGCAAGAGCACACCACTTATTGCCAGTCCACTTGCATCTGTGTTCACATAGAATTTCTCATTCCAGTTCGGTTGAACAATATATGGATTCTTGAAAAACACTTCTTGCAATTTTTGAAAACATTCATTTACTTCATCTGTCCATTTAAAAACTGCTTTAGGATGGGTCAACTGATTCAGTGGATGAATCAAATCAGAAAATTTGTATATGAGTGTTCTGTAATACGAGCAAATACCAATGAAACGCTTCAGCTGCTTCTTTGTTTTTGGTGGAGGAAAGGAAGTAATTTTCACAATATTTGACGAGATTGGCAAGACTTTATGTTGAGAAATCTGGAATCCCAGGTAATCTATTTTGTCCATGAAAAAATGACATTTCTTTGGTGACAGAGTCAAGTTAAAGTCTTTAAGGACTGAAAACAGTTTCTGAAGCTTAACCTTCATCTCATCAAAGGTTCTTGAAGCTACAATCAAATCATCTTGATAACTAAAGATTCCATCCATGTTTGTTTGTTCACAAACAGTGTCAGAATAATGTTGTTGTATGCTCGCTCCACAGGCCACGCCAAAAGGAATTCTGTGAAAAGCATAAGTACCCCAAGGTGTTGTGAAGGAGAATTTGTCTCGGTACTCTTCTGGTAAATCAATTTGATGATAGGCAGCATGTAAGTCCAAAGTTGAAAAATATTTGTATTCTGATAATGAGTTGATCAGGGAATGGATCTTCGGAAGCGGGTAAGATGAATGAACAATTATGGCATTTAAAAGTCTTAAGTCTAAGGCCAATCTGTACTTTTGTACACCTGATCCGTCATCTTTTTTCTTCACCAGGAGACAGGGGCAACCATAGTTAGATAAATTCCTAGAAATCACGTTAGCCTCTTGTAACTGATTTAATTGATTTTTAGCTTCTTCTTGAAGACTCTGAGGTATGGGGAAAGGAAGCGCCTTAATTGGATAATCATGAGTGAATTGAAAATCAACTCTGATTCTGTCTGAATGACCGAGAGAGTTCAAAGAACTTGAAAAACACTGTGTATTTTCTTTCAACAAATTTTGCATGTCAGACAGTTGATTATCCTTTAAATGAGCCAAATTAAAATTTTCCAAGTTAAATTCTTTTTCCCTGAGTTGCACAACTTCATTAGACGCCTGAATAAAGTTCAGTGAATGCTCATTATTTTTATTCTCAATCTCCTGAATATGGTCAATTTGACTCAAATGCCCCAAAGTCATGTTTTTATTGAGATGAACTTTCTGGGAAGAATGGTTCTCAACGTATAGATAAAAAGAATTTTTCTTGCACAGCTGCCCATTCGGATCCTCATCAATAGAAATTATCGACTCTTCAATTTTAACTGAATTAACCGAATCACAAATTGTAAACAAAAAATGTGATTTGTTGTCTAACTTCCCATGAGCAAAAACTTTAATGAGAGCAGTTTGTTTTGGTTCAACAAACTGTTTAGAAAAAACCTGAACTCTATTCATTGCTTCCAAACTGGGAGATGTGTAAGCACTACAATTATTACACAAGTTCACATTGTTGTCAAGTTCATGAGGGCTCCTCAACAAAGGAAATTTGTTACCGTCATAAAATAATGCATTCTCTTTAGGAAGAATATACATGTTATGTTTAGTTAAGAAATCATAACCAAGAATTCCCACAAATGGAGAATTATCTCTGATATTCATAGTGTAGAAAGAATGACGAAAGAAATTACTTTGAATTTTAAATGAGAATTCTACACATGAAATAAAATCTACACTGGAATTCACAGTGGATACAGTTATTCGTCTTCCTAAATTTTTGATTTTGACAATTTGTTTAATTTTCTGGACAACATCATCACTCAAAATGCTAAGACTAGCTCCAGAATCGATTAAAAAAGGAAAAAACAAATTAGAAATTTGAACTTTGACTAATGGCAACTTATTTGACAAGTCCTCATGATGTGAACTTTGTAATCTTACATTTACCAGAGCTGCAGGAATAAATTCCTGAGCTTCAACCGACAATGACGACTTATTTTTCACAGGAGAAGTTTGAGTTGCAAGAGTTTTGCCAATTTTAATGACACCGGTGGATTTTTGAACAGGTCTCGAGTAAGTATGACCACTAGAGCGAGTCATATCTGACACATTACCACCACGAGTAGAATTATTTTGGCCAGAAGGGTTTACATTATGAAAATTTGGCACCGAGTTATTGAAAATAGGTGGTTGTGGTACAAAGAGAATATTATGAGGTGTAAAAGACATATTATTTTCAGAAAAATTATGAAAACCAGGTGGAGGAGGTACAGGAAAATCAACACCACAATTATGATACAGATCATTAGAGTTCATGTTAGCATTTTGTGTGGCATTTATGACATTGCTTTGATTTACAGTACACAAGGAACTCATGTCCTTTGCATCATGTACCATACGAACATTTGAATTACCACCTGGACAAGAATTAACAACATTTTTGTCTTTGTTTGGACAGAAATTATAACTATAATTAGGCAAAAACTCTGCAGTATGGTGAACTGGCTGTGGAAAGTGAAATCTGGGCTCTGGGTTTTGTACCAACAGACTTCTATTTTGAATTTGATGATCAGAGGTTACCACTGGTGCACAATTTTGAAAAGACAAAATTTTTTCTGATGCCTGTGGGTCAGATTCATTGTTTGAATACACAAAAGATGTTTGGGAAGCATTAACACACTTAATGGGAGAATACTGTGTACCCATATCATTGTATTGAATTTTATCTTTTATAATTCTCGAAAAACTCAGACAGTTCACCTGATGATTTCTGAACCTGTTATTAAACCTCTGATTTTGACGATAATTATCATTTCTGAAATTATATCTAATGGCTCTAGAATTCGATTGATTATCAGTATTAGAAAAATTTCCCGACACAGGTCTTTCAAAATAATCAGAACGGCCCAAGGGCTCAAAATTTGAATTATGAGATTGGCTGAAAAAATTGTTTCGACCACTAGAAATATTAGACCTAAGTCGTCGATTTTGAAATCGAGCACTGTTGTTCATTTGTTTTAAATACACAAAACATCTTTCTTGCACATGACCAGCTTTACCACAAAATCTGCACAACAGTTTTCTGAATTGACGGTTTTGAGGAAATTGTCTTGACGACACCTCAAATTGTTTAGATTCACAAGCAGAATTACTAGGAATAGTGTCCAAATGCTCCTGAGAAGCAAACAATTTTTGTTTTGGATAACCATCATTTTGTCTAGCTTTAGACTGAACACCCCTTTTATTTTGATCCAGTTGCAATTCTAGCGAAACAATTTTTTTCTGTAGTGCCAAAACATGTTCATCAGAAAATTGAGGATTCTCATAGGATTTAACATCATCTTTCAATTTTTGCAATTCCTCAATTTTTTTTACAGCCAAGTCAAATGACTTGATGTCAAGTTCTAAAATTTTGACTCTAAAGTCTGACGGAATGGTAGACAACAATTTTTGGTACATTATTTCATTTTGAAATTCAGGATTCTTAATTTTGAAAACACTAGTGGTAATTAATTTTATTCTATGAGCCAAATTCAAAATTGACTCTGATTGTTCCATGTTAATGGAGTGAAAGTCCTTCATAGAATAAGTATTAACCACCGGCTTAAAAAATGATAACAATGCATCAGTTACTTTTGTAACTGAGTCAGAATACCTTAAACCTGGTGTCTCTAAAATATATTTAAGTGCTGCTCCTGACAATTTACTTTTAATGTACAAGACACCTTTTTTTTCAGACCACGAATTAACACTAATTATATCTTTAACCTGCTCTACAAAATATTGTGTTTCAGCGGGATCTCCACTAAAATTAGCAACATTGAGCATGAATGGGGATCTGCCAGAACTGTAAGTTCTACAAGATGCAGCATTTTGAGGGGTTTGTGTCACACTAGCATTATCAACAGTGTTGGACACGGCTGACAAAGTTGGGTCAACCTGACGGGTTTTTCTTTTAGCAGGCATGGTCAAAGAAAAATTAATTCACAACCAAAAATTTCATTTGACTTAGAGTGACAAAAATTTCAACAAGAAACAATTTTTCAACAGTAGATGTACAAGCAAACAATTTCCACTGAGCGTTAGAGTTCATTCCCATAATATCAAGTGTTACAAATTTTTTTAATTTTTTTTTTATGAGCTCGGTTTCACAAGAAAAAGAACTGGCACAACGCCAAAGATGGGACTGGTCACGCACCAAAAATGTCGCGTAGTTACGTGGGGAAGGCCGGGGAATAGGCTAAGAAAATCATTCAAAGAAGAACTTGTGTTCGGCCCGTGAATCCGTATAGTGGTGAGCGTTTAAATAAACAAAAGGCATTTCAGCATAAACCAGGAACGGTGAATCCACCCCGCGACAAAGTGAATTCACTAAAAGTTTGATTTGACAGTTTGATCATACAATCTTATTGTTATGGGAGAACTCTAACTCCGAAATGAAATGAATATACATTGCGAGAGCACATAAAAAAAAATGGAGAAGTTGGCATTACAAACATGAACTGAGACCGAAATATTTAAGAAGGGTACTCACGTACATCTGAAATTCTCATGCCGGGTAACGGAAAGCTGAAAGTCCAAACGAAGAATAATCCATGAGAGTTCGTAAACATAACCGATTTATTGTCCCACTTTTTCACATTACAAACGGGAAGCAAGGTCTGCACAAACGCACAAAACAGTGGCGGAACAGACATGTGGTCACAGCATATTAAACATCATGGCACAGCAGTAAAACACAATGCGAAACATTCACTCATCAAATACAGGCACACCGAACTAAAGGACCGCTTAGGAGCCATACTCGGCCGAGCGAATCGGGCCAAGAACCCTTCGCTCTTCAACACGGCGTTCCGATGCAAGCAAAAAATATGATCTCTCCCTAAAAAACGTTGCGTGGCCTTTTTATCAACATTTCATGGAAGCTTCTAGAAGAAAAATTACATCATCCCAATAACCGACTCGAAGCGGTTCCCTGTCCAATACAAATCATTTCAAAACCCAAAACTTTCTTGCGGTTGGCTAAAAGTTCAGTGACCTCAGAAATGCGAATCAATGACGTCATCATAAACTTTCCAGCACGCGCAGAGAAAGGATTCAGCCAACAGCTCTCGATCGGCGCCGGAAATCGAAACAAAAAGAAACTGAATGAATGTGGATTACACCACACACTCCTCCAACAAAAATGCCCTCCTAAACTGAAGAGAGACTAAGACCATTTAAACCCATCAAAATTTCAGTGGCAGTCTACACTATGGCCCCTTGAAGATGAGCAGCTTGTTGTTCACTTTTTCCCTACAACTTTAAATAACATCCAGATTTTTTTTTAGTATTGTGCTTGTTTTTGCTCACTTACCTTTTTGCAAAAGCACGCAAAGACCTCAACTACGGGAGTTTTTTTTTTGGAAAAATGAAACCAACTGCTCCTCTTTTTACAGCAGAATAAAATCTAAAAGTAGATACCTTAATTGCTAAATCGATTAACCCATTCCTTGCCCCGGCCGATACAGGATCGGCCGCGCAGTTTGTGTTAATACTGCCCCGGCCGATTCAGGTTCGTCGCAAGAAAATGGTTCCTAACTGCCCTTGACGATCCTGTGTCGTCACGGCGTTTCTAGCAGTTTTTGCTTCGGCCGAATATGTGTCGGCGATCCTTCCAGGGGCAGAATCCTGTTATTTCGCTTCTCTGTTGGGTTCTGGAGCTTTTAGGGAAGCGGTAATCAAGCTCTTTTCCTTAGACAAAAGAGATGTAACTTATAGTATTTCACGGAACTTGTTGTAATTTATTTTATTTTGCTAAGATATTAACCTTTCAAGTGCTCTTGGATGGGACACGTACAATGCTTCAAATAATCAGGCATTATATTTTTATCTTTTCGTGGAAGCTTTGTTTCTTAGCTTTCTGGCATTTGAACTCCTGATGAACAAGTGTGAAAATATTTCCTTACATATTTATCCATATTTCTATGCCTGAATAAAGCAAATAAACAGAAATATGTTTTTCTTGTTATCAAAAATCCACCTTCTTACGCAAGTATCCCTCACTAAATTGTTCATAATCCTCAAATTTTATAATTTATTTTACACAATATTATTTTTTAAAATTATCTTACCTATCTTAATTTTGTACGAGTATGTTTTTTATTATTATTATGATGTGTTTACTACGCTTTTTATATATTTGTACACTATTATTATTTTTTATTACTTATTTATTTTTAAATCATGATATTTTGAAACGTAAATTATATCTTTTTATATTCGTGGCAACCTTTGATGGATTTTTAGTGATACGGTTTTGAATATTTTTTATTTCACGGAAAAAAAAAATGACGACCGCATTGGCTATACGTAAAAGTTGACCATGCAAAACATGAAATAGATACGACAATACGAATGAAATGATAATATCTTCAGTTCTTTTGTTGTACGCTTTACTCATAAGAAACGAAACATTCCTTTTCTCCCATTCTTTTTCAGATTTCATTTATTGTCTTAAAATAGCTCCAATGTTTTAATTGCACCTTCTTTTATGAGATTTTAAAAATATAAATTAAATATTTGGTTTCTTTTCAATAATCAAATTGCCATAATTAGTCAATAATCCTACGAAACAAACTAAAATTTATCCAACTATGTTTAAAAAAAAGATTTAAAATCCGACTCAATTTCAAGCAAAATCTCCCTTTTTTTTTTCTTCTGAAGACATGTTCCGTCATATAAGCATAAAAGCTTGCTTTGAAATTCCTTTCTGAGCTAAACTGTTTTGTTGTAAGAAAATAATGTGGAAGGGTTGACCACAAAACACTAAAACCTCCTGACCATTCTTTGAATGGAACTAACTTGCTCGGATGTTTGCAAAAAGGGTCCTTAGAGAATACAGACCTTCCAGTATGTCTAGTTATTCCTCTCTCAGCTGGGGGCTTTTAGTTGCATGCACAAAGTATCCTTTAGGGAAATAGGGGATTAGCCGCAAGTTTTGATCTTTTGTAATCATTTATCTTTAAAATACTTCCCACGCTTGAGCAACTGATATCTGGGCATTCAGAAGGGATTTAAAAGTCATCTGAATTACGATTAAAGTCGACCATAGTCCTGCCATCAAAGGGATGTCTCTGTGTTTATTGGTCGTTTTGAAGTGTCACAATATATCAAAAGGCACCGAAGAATACTTTTTATCCTCTTAGAAAATCATTCCCACACTTAAAGCGTTTTTGTCCATTCCCTTGCTCACACATTGGATCGATCAGTCAATTGTTTGAAGAATATTTTGTTGAGGCCCTTTGAAAGATATATCATCTTACATTTAACAGTAAAAGAAAAAAAAAGGTATACTGAGATAAAGCAAAAAGAAAAATAAATGAATAAAATAATTAGTGTTATGAAAATAATTTCTTTTCGTCCAATCCTCTATTGTTTCTTATTTTCCTGTTATGTACTGCGTAAATGTATGAATATTTCAGCACATATTAGCAACCTTATATTTTATTGCACTATTTAATTCAGTGCTTAAAAACAAATAAAGCGAAGCGATTTTCGAATGCAAGCTGAACAGCAAAAACAACATTAAAATACCGATAGCAAAATGGGGAGAAAAAAGCTATTACAACGTAGCAAAAAGCAACTCCGTTCGTTGTCTGCGGCATGCGCGTTAAGGGGTTTCGGGCTGGTCATGGAATGGGTTAACTCAATTTTTTTTTAAAAATCCTCATTTCAGCTTGAATAGTACTTTATCAATGCTTAGCATGTGAATTTATATTAAAGTTTTGGTTCAGTACATTTCTGACCATGTGATAGTAGAAAATGTAATACGAGGTCCTATTTAATCCTATGGATAACAGCATCTTCGTCATAACATTTCTCTACTTTTTGTTTTATGGAGTTAATCAATTTGGCAAGTGAGGCATCCATGTAATCAATGCATGAGAAAAAGTGTAGAAATGAATACAAGTATTAAAATGTTAAAATATTGCAAGTTGCCTGATTTTTTTGCAGATTACGTTATAGTATTTTGAATCATTCTTACTCAATATTTAACTTAATAATTTTATAGTAAAATAAAAATAGAATTAACTGTTTTTAACTTAAAACAAATGTGGCGAACTTATTTTTAAGTCCCCCCCCCCTCTTTCAAAAAGTTTTCCTTTTTCTTTGTACTATTTAACCTTTACATACACTAAGTAGCTTCATTAACATGCTAAACTATCTGTCTGTAAAATGTTTTCACATTATTACATGATATTAAATTTTATTTATTTATTTATTTATTACATGGTTATTTATTTATTTACTTTAAATCTGCTATTGTTAGTAAAATGAAGTTTGAATAGTTCACTATATTTTAAAATGTCTTTCAGGAAGATTTCGAAAATTTATCGACTATTATGTTTGAAATCTACTACTCCAGAGGAGCTATATACAAGAAAGGTTAGAAATTTGCATAATTTTTCAAACATTGTTATTTACAAATTGTATAAGTCTATATCTCTCTTTTTCTTACAATTTGTGGGATAAATAAAAGTTAGTTAATAGCAATTATGTATGGTTTGTGAATAATGAAAGTAATTATCTAGAACTTTTGAATTTCTTTAATATCATTAAAAGCACACAGATTAGTACAAGGCTTAATGAAAAATGAATGTTATAGCATTGTTCAAATTTTCAAAATGATAAAGTTTGTTGAAATTATTGGCCTATGTTTAGTTAAAAAATCATCTATCACCAATCATGTATTTAGCTCTAACTTGAGAAAACTTGTTTGTCTCAGCCTAGCCAGTTCTAGCTTTTGTTTTTTTACATCTATTAATACATAGTCAATGGGTTTTTTATTTTTTAATTTGAAAGTATGAACTTCTGTGTCTTGATCACCTCCATCTTTATTTGCTGGATCAGTCTTAAGTATTACACTACTTTCTTATGCTAATATAAAGAGATGGTCTAGAATGTATTTCATTTGTCATTATATAAATTCATGGGGAGTAGTATTAGATTTTTTTTCCACTTTTTCTTCTATGTTTCTTTTTATTATTTAAAATCATTTATAGGAAACTGGTTTTAGATGCTTGTTATTTTTGCTTACATTTTCAGATAAATAATGAAGAGTATGGAGAAGCATTAGTACTTGCTCAAACCTATAATTTGGACTGTGATCTTGTGTACCAAAAGCAATGGAGAAAAATGCCTGCCACTGTTGAAACCATTCATGATTATCTTGTGAGTGAGTCAGTTATTAAGTTATGCTACCAATATGTTTAACTTTTATTTAAAAGTGTTTGCATAATGTGTACAACTTTTACTTATAAAAAAGAGTCTTTAAAATGTTACAATTTTGAACCCATAAACACTTTATGAAGTAAACTCAGCTTCAATAAAATTTTTACTTCAATTCGTTTTTAATGTGTATACATTAAAAGAAATTAAAATAAAATTTTTTGTTTTTTTATTTTCAGAGTAAAATTACTAAAAGATCTTGGGTGCTTCATGAGTGTATTGAGCGAGTACCAGAGAATTTTGAAGCTGCTAAAGAGTTACTTTTGTTTGGTTTGCAAGGAACTGATTTGAAAGCATTAATAGCTATTGGCAAAGGGGAAGACCATGGGAGGTATGTTTTCTGTGCATTGTTACTGCTCTTATATTTTTCCTTCATTCAGTAATGTCCACCTTTAAATTTTTGATTGATACAAAAGTGCATTCTTAAATTTGTTTATATAATTTTAAAATGCATTGCTATCTAAATGGTAAGTGTATTAAATGCTAACTGCTTATGAAGTTATTCTATTGATCATTTTTTAATTTATAATGAACAATAAAAAAAAATGCTACTGAATTGGCAAACGGTAAAATTTTCTAAAGTTCAAAAACTTAATTTGTTATATATTGCATTTACGGTAGACCATTTTTATTGCTTATCATGGCATTTTACTTAGCCTACATTCAATATTACGTATCACGTCTCTGATGTGCCCATCTAGAGCTCAGCACTTCAAATAAAACTACAGTGTATCTTTGCATTCCTTTCTAGTGTTCCTTGTATGCTTACTGCATCCATTATGCATGTACACGTCTTGGCTTTAGTTTTTAAGGTGCCATTCGCAGGCAATAATTACACAATTTTCTTATTGCATGTCCGATATTCTTACAACAAACTTTTCCGGATGTTTTCTGAAAATATTTTAGTAGTGAAGAAAAACTTCGTGCTGTTTAAACAATTCCAAGTGTCAAAGTAACCGCAGTTTCACAGTAAAACACAGTCATGAAATTCAGAACCCCTTAACATCAAGGTTACATGCCATAAGTTTGAGACTTTGAAAATGTAACATAACATCCAAAGTGTCATGAAATCCGGATATTGCAATAATGAAGTTTGACTGCATGATCAAAAAGTAAAAATTTTTTAAGTGTTTCTGCTTAACTGCATTGTTTGATGTCCATGATAAAATGAGTCACATAAAAGTGTTTCATACATTTTAAATTCATTTATGCATTTTTATTTGTTTATTTTGTATTGTTTCATTCTTTATGTTTTTAAACAAATTTTAGGATGCTTTTTTTTTTTTTTTGCCAAAAATAGCTGGTTAAAACTGAATGCTCAGTTTTTTTTTCTTTCTGAAAGCTACCCATACACTATTAACAAAACCAAATCAGAATCATCTTAGATCATTTCTTTTTTCATTTCCTATGTTTAAAACAAGGTTCTTCTAGGAAAAAATAAGATAAGTTGAATATGTGTGGAAAAACACAATCATTGTTCACCTGACATAGCTCTGGAGACTGGGTAGAGCTCACTAGTCGGTTTTTCCTGCAGGATGAATTTCAATAATTTAAAACTTTTTAAGAACTTGTTATATTATTTAATATGAAATCGGTACTGTAATTTTAAGTTTTATTTTTAAAAGTAAATAATTTAAGCAATTGATAACAAAAATTGAAGAACATAAAGTGATAAATTTGACACTCATAAATCCTTAACTGTGGTAAAAACTTGAGCATTCAACTTATGTTTTTAACACATGTGTAATTAAAAAGGAATTATACTGTCATATGAAATTTTTTTCATAATTTTTTGATTTCCAGCCTTTATTTTAATTATTTGTAAATTACTTAAAGGTGTATTATTTGCAAAAGGCTGCAAACTGAGTTACAAAATCTGCAATGCATTCCTTATTTTTGCATTCCTTAGGAGCTTCTTTGGGACATTCCTTCTCGTTTCAATTTGTTTGCAGAGCTGTAAGATTTGTGCTGTCTCCGCTTTTTTCTTAAATTACAGATTCTGTTAGCAGCGTTGTTATTCTCATAGGTTGTCTTGCAGGACTCGTAATCAACTTCAATCATAATTGACATACCAATTAAAAATTGACGGAGATTATTCGTCAATCATTTTACAGATACTACTGCAAAATTTCAAGTCGGGGTATATTATTTTGTCTGTCAGTTGGTCAATCTGTTGAACTGAAAACTTACTAACAAATTGAAGTCATAATCACAAAAAGTGCTCGTTTTTACTTTAAAGTGTATCGAAGCAATTACAACTGAGCAGTTTGATAACATGGGGTGATTGAGAGGCAACTGAAACGTAATATTTATTTTTCTTTTTATTCTAGATTTATACTTTGCAGTCCTTACGAAGACATTCCAAGTGATTTTGGCTCCTCTTTAGGGTATAATTTTGATATGGAGGATGTTGAAGCTCTCAAAGAAAAATATCAAGAGAAGAAACACTCTGAGTTGTTAAAGCAAATAAATTTCAAAAAGTAAGAACTTTCAGTCATAAGCTTTATTTATCAAACTCATAATCAAGTTACGACTCATATTGTAGTCTTTACTCTTTCATTAATATTGTTTGTCTATTCATTAAAGTAGTAGTTTTTCCTAGTTTCCAGGTTAGCCTGAGATTTGAATAGCTTAAAACAATGACCCCTTGTCCTGCTTTCCACGCAAAAATTTACCCCATTAACATCTTTCATTATGATAATGAAAGAAAGAAAGATGATAATGAAAGAAAGATGAACGGAAAATGTGTGAGGCTCTCAGAATGGTAATAACAGTTCGAAATTCATATAATACAGTCGAACTCGCTTACAGCAAGCACTGATTTAATGAGAACCCGGATTTAGCGAGCAAAACAGATATATTTGGTTGGTATAGTTTTAAATCTATGGGAGCATAACTCGCTTTTAAGGAGTAAACCCTGCTTAAAGCAAGCAATGTTTTGTGATTCATAAAATTTCTTTTGACTTCCCACTCAGCTTATCCTTCTTTGGTAAATTTTCTTTAACATTCCAAAGTCAACCAAGGTTAGTGGTAAATCATAAATCCTGAGAACAAGCAATGCCCTTTTTTAATTTGTGAAGTAAAGAAACTTTTAAAAATCACATGTGTGTGTTCCTCAAACACAATGACATAAGAAGGAGACATTCAGACAGTTCAAAGCAAATTAACCAACTTATTTGGTACTTTTCAGTGATTAAAAAATAGAAGAAAAACAAGTAAATATGATGAAATTTTATGATTTTTTTCAAGAACCTTTTTTTACGAGCATTCGGTTATACAAGCAAATATCACGATCCCTTTGCGTTCCTTATAAGAGAGTTCGACTGTACTTCAGTTGATATGAAATATGGATGACAGCAGTCATACATGTGTATCTAATTTGAAGTTTGGTTGGGAGTTGTAGTTTATACTCTGATGATTTCATTTTTCCTTCTTACAATGTTTTGTGTTGTTATGTACAGAATATCTTATTAAGTTTTATTTTTGGTGAAATATTTACTTGACTATCAGTAGAGTACTGTAAAAAACAATGTTTTTTTTGAACTGAAAATACTTATTTCTGCATATAATTAAAAATGGAATATGGATGGTTGTCTCTTTATGCAAAATGTTTCTTGATGAGGGAAGTAGCACTGGCACTAACCAATGGTCTAAATTACTTATGTTCTTAAAATTTTGTTACATATATGTTCTAAATAGTGCTATTGTATTTTAGGCTTAATTTGGAGCAAAAGCAGCTTTGCCTGTGCAGATTGAAGCTTTTGTCTTATTTGGACAAACTAACAGCCTATGAAGTATGAGTATTTACTTTTCCTTACATGCATTCAGCATTTTCTCTTTTCTCATCTAAGTATTTTTTAAAAACTTTTACAAAAATCTGAGAAGTAAACCAGCAGAAATAAACGTGTTTAAAAGGGTCAAAAGGTTTTTAACTCTGTCATTCATTTGTACTGTGGTTGTACCCACCACCAGGTTGTGAGACATATTTTGTACTCTGTTTATAAAATAGCAACCGTATGCTGAAACCTATTTGTATTTAATGCAAATCAAAAGCAAACATGCAATTCAGATTAGAATGATTTATAAGATTGAGGGAGGGGTTACTTTAAAATTATGAGAGGAAACATTGTATACCAACAGGCCGACCTCCTATGCACATTTTGACTGGAAGCTACACAGTAGGGTGGATCGAAAAAAATGAAATTTCGAATCTTAATTTGGAATACCTACCAAAAGCTGTGCATGTGTATGAACAATACACATGTAAAATATTATCAAGTTTAAACAACTCCTTGAGGTTCCTACAAGGCTTGAATTTCTCCAAAAATTTGAAAAAAGATCAATTTTCCAAAATTTTTATGAAAATAATTAGGTTCAAAATTTTGTTCTAATACCATTAAAATGTTTCCTTTTAACACGCTTTTCATGTATCTTCAAAATTATTTACACTCTTTGCAGTATTAGGTTCGCACACAAATTCCTAAAATTTCGTGAAATTTCCAAAAACTGACTTTTTTTAAGCTTTTTTGCACATTGCAATATTTTTTTCTTTTAAAGTTCATTTTTTTTTGCAAAGACTGTGCAGAATGCAGTTTTAAGTGGAAATGAAATTATACTTCATTACATTAACAGCCCAGCACCTACGACAAGGAGCGTGATTGCTTCAAACTGAACCAGTGGTAAATTGTCGCACCTGTCTAGCAATTTACCTATTGGTCCTGCGAAAATTCACATGGACCAGCACTTTCACTATCAAGTAATGTGAACAGGTGACGCAAAGGCTGCTCGCTTGCAGTTCACAGATTAACCACGGGACAGGAAGTCCAATTTTATTCTCCATGGCCGCAATTGCGGCGTTCTTTTTTCTTGTATTCGTGGCCGTGCCATCACAGCCAAAAGCTAAAAGATCCTTAAGGCTTAAACAAATTTTCAGTTCAAAAATCACATTGCTGTCGTTACATGTTTTCCAGTTCCAGCAGAAATTGGCGTCACATGACCCAAATAAAGAGAATTGGATTTTTCAACCATTGATTCCTTGCTTATGGTTCTTCTATAGTATCTGTCTCCAACCATTTCTTTTTGTCATAGTTTTGTCTTTTCGGTTATCGAAAAATGTACTTTTCAAATCCTTTCACTTCTAGTTTGCAGGTTTTGAAAAGAAGCACTTACTTTGTCTTTGACACCTGTGGCACTTCTGTCGCTGTCTTCGAATTTTATTCCTATCAACGACTTTAGAGCAATAATTATTTGACACAGTACCAAAATCCTGTAATGTTTCTGAAGCAAATGCTGCAGCACATCGCACATCTGTCAGAAATGCCGTTCCACTTTTGAAGTGACATTGACACCAAAATATGTTGATGACTCTGTTGGCAGGAGTATTGCCGTTGCAAATTTTTCTTCTTCTGGAATTGAAACAAAACTTTGCTGTTCCTCATCAGTGTTATTACAGCATCTCGTTACGTAAGTGAAAATCTGAAAAAATTATTGATCCTGTCATTCAACGAAATGCCTCTGTTTGCCAACCGGAAAAAATTCTCTTAACAGTGATCACGGATGAACCAAAGTACATCAGAGAACTGGGTTTGCGAAGATTTTGGAGGCCAGACAAGTGGCTTCTGTTCATGAAGAAATAAGAGAATTCTTTAATTCAAAGATTAATTTTAATGCATCAGACTACTATGATGTTATCAACCGGCAAGAATGTGCAATAACTGCCACTCCTCTCCTATTTTGGCTAGAATATATGATTAAAATATTCAACAATAGATTAAAAACACCAACGCTGATTTTGCGTTCATTTAGTTGCCCTGTCACACGCAGGTGGTGGAACGCTGTGCTAATATGGTGACAGAAGCTTCTTTGTTTGTGATTGGTAAAGCGGCAAAAGATGGCTTCATGTGAGCAAAAATCAAACCTCGAAGTATCATGTCATCGTTTGAATCAAAAAATGATTTCAAAGAGGTTTCATGAATGGATGTGATGAACTGACTATTTTATATGGCTTTAACTAACTGATACTTTTCAAGTCCCTCATTTTGTGCAGTATTGATGTTTATATGTCAGAGCGACTGTGTGTGAGTAAATATACATTTTTTGTAACCAATGCACTTCTCTATATGTTTTTTTTAGTTAATGCAACTAAATCATTTTGATAGTTTACTTCTAATGTAAAATAAATAATACATTTATACTAAATACTTGTGGCTCGACAAATGGAAAATGCAGAATGGAACTCAAAAGGCAGCCATTTCTTTTTATTGGATTCTAAGCTGTTAATGTAATAAAGTTTAACTTCACTTCCATTTAAAACTGCATTCTGTGCAGGCGTTGTAAAAAAGAAAACTGGACTTTAAAAGAAGAAATATTGCAATGTGCAAAAAAGTTTTAAAAAAGTCAGTTTTTGGTTAATTTCGCGAAACTTAACGGCCTATGTTCGAACTTAATGGTGCAAAAACTGTAAATAATTGGGAAGATACATGAAAAGAGTGCTCAAAGGAAGCATTTTATCCGTATTATAACAAAAATTTTAAACACTAGTATTTTCATAAAAATTTTTCAAAATTGACCTTTTTTCCTATTTTTGAGGAAATTCAAGTCTTGGTAGGACCCTCAAAGAGTTATTCAAACTTGATAATATTTTTCATGTGTGCTGTACTTACACATGCACAGCTTTTGGTAGGTATTCCAAATTTCGTTTTTTCGATCCACCCTACTACACAGTGTGCTTGTTTTTTTGTCCGGCAACAAAAAACTTTTGGAATTTAAGAGAAGCTAATATTTTTTATAGATGTTGGATGGGAGACATGAACTAATGAATCAAAGATAATGGGATTTTCAAATAACTCTTAAAATTTTAGGGGTGGGGGGGTATTAGGGTGGAAATTAGGGGACAAGGTTTTTTTTTCTTCTTCTTCTTTAAGATCTTAAAATAGGTATTTTTTTATTACAAAGTTAGAACATTTCTGTAAAACTACACAAAGGAGTATTAAAATGTGAGAAACTGGAAAGTACAAATGAAGTTCTTAAATAATTTTAATTGTTCTAGAGTCCTTGAATGTACTTTAATAATTCTTTAAACATCCTTGAAAAGTGCTTCAATTTTATTTCTTATCAAGTTTATAAACTATGAATTGTCCAAATGGGTAGGATGTTACTCTCTTGTTGCCTATTTTCTGAAATTTTACTCCCATTTCTTTTTGAGCATTTTTTTTTTTTTTTTTTTTTTTTGTACCATTGTTCATTTTACATTTAATTCAGTGTTGTGTTTTTCAGTGGGTTGGGGGCGTTCAAAAACAAACTATAACGAAAGCCATTTTGAGCAAGAGATGATGCATTACCTTTTCTCCTTATTTTGTCTTCCCCTCTGTCAACCAATGTCAACAATTTGCCGGAACAAAAACAAGTTTTATTTGTTTTATCTCAACTTGCAAAAGAGTATATAACTTTCAAAAAGTTTTTGTTTCCCTATTTTTCCCTTTATGTTCGGTAGTTAAAAATACCCCCTCCCCCCTTAAAACGTAGAATATGAAATCTATTTTCAAAATTTTTACCAGGGTACCCCTCTTCCCCTCCCCGACTCCCTAAAATTTTGGATATTCTGTACTCCCTGCATCACTCCCTGAAACCTATCTTCCTCCAAGGTCAATCAAACCAAAAAAAACTGCAAGAACATTAGGGGAAAAAAAACATGGCTTTATGTATCAGAAAAAGACACACACAAAGTGAAAAAAAATCCCTTAAAAAATGGTTTTTGCCTTAAATGTGTAATCATTGCGTTTTTCCCTACTGATAAAATCTTTTATCGCTTTAAGTGAAGCTTTTAATGTTACTGGACAAGGAGAAAAATTCTTCTGCTTTACTAATAAAAACAGAATTTCTTTTACCGAAAGCTACGTTGATTTTCTCTTCCCACGAGTAATATGTCCAACAACTGAATTTTTGCACCTGCAAACAAAAGGAATCTTAGGGGGAGTGTCTGTGGTCACTGAGAACAAACTTCCTGACATTACTTTTCTAGAAAAAGATTTCATTGCTATTGAAAACTACAAACTGCCACACAGAAAGTTAGTTTGGTCAGGGTTTGCCTTTGTTTTACCATTGATCGAGGAACAAAAAGAGGGAAATAATTGAAAGTTTATTTAAAAAAAAAAACTGATAAAAATAAACTAAGATTGATTAAAATAAACAACTTTTTTCAACACGTGTTAATATACATGTCTTCTGGGACTTCATGATTCTGATAACATTAAGCAAATGATGACATTAACCATGATCACATTACGCAGCGTCTACTGTATAATATAATCCAGTATAATTTGATCTAAAACCAATATGATTAGCTTGACTATTGTGTCCGTATTTAGCTTGCTATCATCCAAACTAATTGCTTTCTGTAACAAATGTAAAGGTATATCATATGTTTTAATTTCTATAAAAAGCTCACTTCATTTTATGCTAATATTTGATCTGCTGTTTATGAAAGTTAAAATAATTTAATTTTCTTAATATTTGAATCGATTATTGCAGAAAGGGCATAAGACACATTTTTTCAAAATTGAGTTACCTGTGGTTTTCCCATGCTTGTATGTAGAGACATCAACTAGTGTAGCCAAGAAGTCAATTCTTGTACAACAAAGCACTTTATTTAGGGGTCACATTTTTTATTTAGTGCCGAGAGGGCGTAAGTCCCAGACTCATGCTCTTTCTGCACTAAACACGAAGTTAGAAATAGTAAGATGCAATGGCAAGATCATAGATGAACTAGACATTTTGGCGTAATTAGGTTAAAGCGAATAACTCCTTTGATCTAACAGAATTTTGGTAATGGTAGGTTCGTTGTTTGGGGGGGGGAGGGTTCGAAATTACGGAATCCGAATGAAATTCACTAATTTCTCAGAGGTTTTATTAACATCACTCTAGGAACTGCGAAAAAACTGTATGCTTTCAGTGAGAAGTACACTAGTCAAAATAAGGACTAGAAATAACACTGAAGAAATTTAACAAGATTGCTGTTGACTTTCCTCTGAGAGGACATTCGTTTATTCTTTGCGACCGGGATCTTGGGACAGTAAAGCGAATTTTCAACAGATGTGACAGATTATAACCATGTGAAATCCAATCTCTTAAAAGTGAAATCCTGAAATTACATCACACAGGGTTGCCACGCACCGGGAAAACCGGGAAAACCTGGAATTGTCAGGGAAAATGAAAATGGCCGAAAATCAGGGAAATGTCAGGGAAAATGAAAAATTGCATATTTCCGATCGTTCTTAGCGCGGCCTGCGGTCTATGACGTCAAAAAAAAAAAAACTTTCTGCCTTGTTTTTTTCGCCGCCATTCCCTTCCCATTCGTCGTTTTGTCATTCCCCTCTTTCTTCTTCCGCCTGCAGTTCT
Organism: Uloborus diversus; assembly: GCF_026930045.1. Taxonomy (NCBI): domain Eukaryota; kingdom Metazoa; phylum Arthropoda; class Arachnida; order Araneae; family Uloboridae; genus Uloborus; species Uloborus diversus. The sequence goes on along the minus strand of NC_072736.1, from coordinate 69,856,655 downwards.
TTTTATCAACAACTCTGCCATTGGCACGTGCGCCATAGCAGTCGGCGTGCACCATAGCAGTCAGCGGCGGACATGCGCAGAAGGTACTTCTTTTCTTCCTCGTTTGAGCGGGCTCTGTTTAAGCGCTGCTTGTTTACGTCAGCAGTTCTGAAGTTGTTATGATGCATAGCACGTTGTTTTGTCTGGGAGTGCCGACTGAAGTTTTTAATGAGCTGCAATCATCTTTTCATATTTTATATTATTTCTTTAAATTAATTAATGAAATCGTATTATTCTAAACAATTTTGTTCTGTAAATTTAGTTCATGAGACAATTTTAAACTTAGAAAGTTTCTTTTTTACAGAAGTATCGCTAATCTTTTAGTATTTTGGTAGTGATCTTTTAAGACTTCCAATGCGCTTCTTTCTTTCTAAATAAAAGTAATCCGATTAAAAAAAAATCTGCACATCAGAGAAGTTTCTGATCAATGCTCAAACTTTAACTTTATGACAGGGTGCCCACAGGAGTGATTATGGCGCAAGGTGCGCCATCAAATTTTTTTTTTTTGGGGGGGGGGGGGATTTTTTAATTATTTATTTTACTTTATTTTTATTCAAATTTTTTACTCATATTATTTTACTTTATTATTTTCATCTGTGTGTGTGTATTTTATTGGGGAGCGAGCACACTTTTTTTTCAAAACAATAATAATTAAAAATAAATAAATAGGTAAAAAAAATAAAAAAAGAGGCTTAAAAATAAAAAAAGCGCTAAGGCGTTCAGAAATATTGGGGGGGGGGGTTGTGCTATTGAACTTGGGGGGGGGAGCACCCCTGTTTTATGAGTAACAAACAGGGGAAATATGTGAAGCTAAAAGGTGCATGATTTTTTTACAGGCCAAAGTCTAAAAGTGCTTTGAGTTCAATGGATTGGAGGTGTAGAAAGCAATAATTGAAAAAGTTTAGGTTTCATAAGTTTTAGTTCAGATTATTTTAGCAATTAACTTTATTTTTGTGATACAGATGTCACAATTGCTAATTCTGCAGTTCTTTCACTTGATGTAAGGCAGTGGCTCCTCGCTATTGAAACTTAGATATGCTACATTTACATTAATTGTTTATTACAGTGATTTGCTTCACTTGTGTTAGTACATTAGGATTGTTCAAAAATACACTTAAAAAAATGTTTCTCCTAGAAAACAGGACACCACTCAATGTCTTTAGACTTGTGGATAGTAAAATACTGGAGGAATTTTAACTTCCTATTCCAACTGAAAGAGGATGCTCGACCCCCTCCCTCAAACTTCATAAGTATGAGGAGGGGGTTAAAAAAATTCATTGAACTGAAAAAACAATGTTACATACTATAATCTACACGAGTTATATGCATATTCATTGCAATAAAATAATTACTTACATAAAAAAAACAGCTGGGGAAATTAAATGTTTCTAAATTTGACTTTTTCTATGCTAGAGCTAATTTTAAATGGAGGGGTCATTGAGCACCCTCTTAAAATTTGAGCTAGAAGCTAAAACTTTTACAGCACAATACTATTAGTAAGTCATAAAAAAAATAAGGGGTGTCTTGGACTCGAGCCGAGAGAGAAAAAAAATTGAACCACCCTTAGTACATATTTTTGATTATTTCAGCTTGAGTAAATTAAATTTGGTAGCCATTGTTTGTAAAGTTTGAAAATGAGGTAAGTTTTATCAAAATTTGAGATGTATATATTAATGTTGCAAAATGAAGGTGGAGATTGATAACCTGGAATTTTTCTCAAAACCACCTGGAAAACCTGGAAATGTCAGGGAATTTCATTCTTGAACTTCCGTGGCAACCCTGATCACAATTCACTGTCAAATCTGTTGAAAACACTGCAATCTCTAACTGCTTAAACAGGTGCCCTTCATTTTTTAAGAGAACTTTCCTCCCAAATGAGATTTTGGAAAAAGATTCTACTGGTCGACAAATGTTTTCAATTATCAACATTCATGATGCTTAAATATTCGATAGAGCATCAAAGGAACGGTTTCAGGCTATCTTTTTTATAGATAGTTTTCAAGAGAATATTGCAAAGTAAGGCTTGTTGGCTGAACTACATTTGCAAATATTGAGTATAAAGGGAAATTTTTCATGTTGTTGGAAGAAATAACAAATATCAGGATGATTATTCAGTGTAATTTTGAACATAGTCATACTAATATGTACATCGAACTTAGTACACAAAACTAGACATGAAAAGGATAGAAAAAAATATTTCGGTAGAGGATGTATTTGGTGAATATAAATATGAATCTAGTTTGATACACATGTAAAACCTTTGCTTTTTATCTCAATTTGTTAGTTTTTGTATCTTTTAAATTTTTTTTTACACCAAAGTTTATTATTTCACTAAAAGAAGACGAAAGAAAGAGGAAAATACACAATGCATTTTCTTAAGATAATGAATTTATGAATACGGACTTCACTAATTATTTTTGTCACTTTGTTATATTATTTTTTATTATCATAAATCAGTTTGAAACAAATCTGTTTCACTTGATTTACATTTTCATTCCTGTAAACTAGCCTTTCAGAATGTTTATTGCAGAAAGGGCATGAATCTAAATTAAAAATAATTCTTTAATTAAGTTCAGTGATGAAATGAAACGTAAAATAAGGTAAGGTAATGATCCTACTTGTGGCTAGATTAGTCATAAAATTTTCGTAGAATTTAGTTAATTTCTGAATGAAATAATCACTTTTTATTGATTCCTGAAAAGTTGCATTAGTTGGACTTAAGCCCTTTCTGAAATAATTGATTCATTTGCAGTAAAATTGAAAAAGTATTTTTTCTTATAATTAGGCTATCCTTGGAGGTCCCTTGATGGCTTATGAGCAGTATGATCATAAATTTTTCAAGCAATTTCGCTCACAATGTGGCTTGGAGGCAGCTATTTACTTTGCTAGCAATTCTAATTGGCAGGCCATTGCAACTTTGTTTACTTACAATGGAGCAGAAACTCTTCCTCACAGATTGCCTATTCTAAGTTTTTTCCCTGAAACAACAAATCCTTCAGATTACCAAACATTACTTCCTCTCTTTAAGTAAGATATTTTATTATTCACTTAAGAGCAAAACTTATGATATGTCAAAAATAGTTTCTATTGTATTTAAATAACTCCCTTTTACACATTCTCCTTCTAGTAAATTTGTTAATGTTTGAAGAATTTTGAAGAACTCTGAAAATTTGTTTTCTTTTGCTTTTCATTTTATAAGCAAGAGTTCCTATATTGCTTTTATAAGTTGGATTTACTCTAGCACTACAGCAGAAAGTGTGCCCATCAATTTTAAACTGTGCTTGAAACTTCTTATATTTCTATCATATCAGTAAATTTTAATTACTTCAAATTATACTTGTTCACTTAATTCACAAGATAAATAAAATTAATTACAATTAATTGCCTTTATATCCCACATTGGTCTCTTTGGCTATGACACAGCGGAACTCTTGGCTAAGGAAGGTGTGACTGAAGATTTGGTGTCGAGAACTTTGACCTTCTCAAAAATTTGTTTTAAACTTTGAACCAAGAGCTATGGAAGACACCTCTGACTCACTCCTGGTATAATAGGCAGGCCCCAGGGGGTGTCCTTTCCATCAAGGTGGATATAGTTGTCCAAACAACAATCAGTAGGCTTGCTAGTGGGCACATCAAGTACCTTTCATTTCATTTTGGTGAGAAAAAATTTTTTTGAGACCTGTACTAAACGTAGATTAGTGCAGGCATCTCCAGATCATCTGTTATATTGTGCTGGACTTAATAGAGAGGATATCTATTCCAGTCCCTGGTGTACGATTTCTTGAAGACTCTTGGGCTCATGGACCTGGTCTAACCTGTGACTAGACAGGAGGAATAAGTCAACAACAACAACAACAATTGATTGCGCATAAAAATGTGAAATTCACACTAATTGCATCAGTTGAAAGTTTTTTTTTTTTTTTGCAAATTGCGATTAGACGATAAATATGCTATTATGTGTAATACTTTTAAGCATTTTACGATATCATTATCATTAATGTAATTAATATTTTTGACAAAGTATGTACAATCAAAGAATTGAAACTAATAAAAATATTCCAAGAATAAGATAGTATCACATTCAATAAAAGGATGTAACCAAGCAGAAAATGGCTTACAATTCACTTTATATGAGGACCAGAGGTATTATCTACAAAAACATAACCTTGGCTATGCTGGAAAGTTTACACAATTAAATTCAAACTCTGTTTTCTCTTAATTGACGTTTTACATGATTTTGGTGAATGAATTTTAAAATAATTTTTATAGTTCTAGTACAAGTATGAAGATTTTTCATTTTTATCAAATAATATCTGTACCTTAAAATTTCTTTTAGTGAGCATGAGTCAAGTTTTTATTCATGGGAGGAAGAGGAAATAAGAGAACCAGATTGGTGTGAAATAAAATTTCAAAAGTATGTATTTTTTATTTTTCCATATCCAGGACAGACTATTTTTGTGTGTTTGATTGTTTTCCTTTTAGTGATATCAGGGCGTTTATAGTTTATGTTAAGGAAAGTTTATTTTCTTTAAAATTCTCATAACCCAAAGTAGCATGCAAGTTCATATTGATGCTCTTGCCATGTTACAGTTTAGTTTTGAAAAAAAGAAAAAAATCTGTAGTACTGCTTTTAGTGAGATCTCTAAGTCCCTGAAAGTCCCTTTTCTTGTCAGATTGACCCCTAAATTCCTTTTTACTTCCTTTTACAAAAAAGAAAGTATTGTATTCACAAAAAAATTTTACTCAAAAATCAGCCTTAATTTCCATTTCCCCCCCCCCCCCCCCCCGGAATGAATGTTGGATTTTTCCGAAATATCCATTTTGACGACCCCGGAGTTAATTACAATGAATTTTCTTGTGACGTCCGTATGTACGTATGTATGTGTGTGTGTATCTCGCGTTACTCAAAAGCAGTATGTCCTAGATAGTTGAAATATGGTATGTAGACTCCTAGTGGGGCCTAGTTGTGCACCTTCCCTTTTGGCTGCATTCAGATGTTCCTAAGGGGGTCTTTTGCCTTTTTTGGGGGGGAAATCATTGTTAATTTCGATGTAAACTGAAGTGGTGTTATAATTTGTCGGACACTTTTTGATATATCGCCAGTCTTTTGGTCACCAAGTTTTGTCACCAACTTAAGGACAAATTTGGCGATTTTTTTTTTTCTTAATCTTAAATTTGGTTTCAATTTGGCCAATGTTGGCGATATTCAGAGAGTAAACAATTGAATCACATTAAAATTGCCAATAGTGGGGAGATGAACTTAAATTGGAGTAAAAGGAAGTCATGTGATGCACACATCAGCTCGTTTTTTTTTCTGTGTGGGAAAATTTTCAGGATTTTCAATTTATTTGATTACCAGGCATTTAAAACTTTCTATATTTGCATTTCATTCATTAATTTGCTCTATAAAATTTTAAAACATTGGAAATTTCATAACACCAAATGCATAGATTTATTGGTCAGTATTTGTATCTCAATCAAAATAATAATCTATGTTTACAATGTATTTTTGCAAAAAAATATTTGAAGTACTCAAAACTTGTTTTAGTCTTCTTTTTGGAAACCCACTCCAGATTTGGTAGTAAATTTTCTTTTATTGTGTCATTTCTCAAAATTGTAAGATGAATATTTTCAATAATACCCTTAAAACTAGGGGAAGCAGTTCACTTTAAAAATCAGTCCCAAAGTTACTAGAACCAAACTCATCAATAAGCTTAGAAACAGAAGTAACCATCAAAATATCAGTTCTTTTAACTTTATAAAAAAATATTTTCTGTTTTGAAAGAGAGCAGCTGCCCCCTCTGAATACACCTCTCTTGAGAACAACATTTAGCAGCATTTCAACGTGATATCCTATTACTTAAATTTTTAGAATTATAGATTGAAAAAGAAAGTATCAGCAGACTTTTAAAATGGGTTTTATTGTTGGCTTTGCATGTGTGTTTGTAGAGGTTAAAAAAGTCAGGTTTTTCTAGTATACTGGAAGGATCAACTATTCAATACTGACTATAATACATGTATTTAATCTTTGTGCACTGTAGTGTTTTCAAACCTCCTCTTTCTTGATATGTTTTGTGACATTTAACCCATATTAAATACAATTAGCAGTTTTGAATTTCTTCAACTTGTCAACCAAATGAGTTAAAAATTATGTATTTCTTTCATTTTGTGTTAATAATAATAGAATAATTTTCTGATATTTTTTAGAAATGCTGCCATTCCCACTGCCGTAGATGATTTTGTTGAAAGCTTTTATGAAAAATATGACAATCTTATTAAGTACAGGTGTGTAAAATCCTGAAATTTCCAATTCAGAATCTCAGGAATGTTTTTTGTTTGTTTGTTCTTTTAAACAACATTCCATTTAGTTTATGAGCAATTTCTGACATCAAAGATTCGATGAAAACACATACAAATGTTCGTTGTTCTAATTATTAATCTTATTCTAATTACGCTCTACTCAGTAATTTTTGCACAAAGCCCTAAAAAATGGAAATTGAGTCGCTCAAGACCAGAAAAACTTTTTACATAGTTAGATATGTTGATTAAACATTTTCTATGTTTTTTGCAAAAAAATACATGAAATCTACTGCCATTGATTCAGTATGCATACTTTTTTTGAAACGGATGAAAATAAAAACTACTATAAAAACATTTGAGGCAATGAAAAGCAAAGGGATGTAACTGCCAAAATTTAAAATTTGAAGATAATTAGTACAAATGGTACAACAAGAGAACCATTCCTCTGTTTTGGGGCAAGAAGTAGTACTAGTAACCTTGGTGTTGCTATTTAGCATGATTTAGGAAAAAAAACATGAAAGCCCTATCTAGGATCTGAACTTTAGACATGTTAAACTCAAAACTTTAAAGCATCCACTTACATCCCTTTTTTTCTTACTGCCTCGTATTAAAGTTGAAAATGTTATTGACAAATTGCTTTTTTTAGGTATGCCTTTGTAAAACTTAAGTCCTTGGACTCCAACCACATCCTTATTTTTAAAAACAATTTGCAATAAATTTATACTAAATGATATCTAGGAAAATTGATAAAATTTTCATTGAATGAAATGTTATGGATCTGTAATCTACAACTTGGAAATTGACTCTTGCTATTAAAAGGAAAAAAATCTATTAAATTAACATCTAATTCATACTCTCCAAAAAAGGGAGAGAAGGTAGTTTTTTTGGGACAGAAGTATTTCCAGAACAGGAAATTTTGCAGTTTGCTTTGGTGATACTTGTTGAATTTGTTGAACCTGATTTGCTTTTTTTCTTTTTAAAATTCTCTCCAGAAAAACTGCTATATTTTGCCAAACTATAACACAATAAAGCTGCAATATTTGCTTTGATGTGTCACAATAAATTTATCTAACCCTTTACATTTGCTTGCATTTTTTAAAACCAATTGGGGCAGAATAATGTTAGTCTTATATATTTATCAGCATTCTCTTTTTGCCTTTCTTGTTGTCGTTTTTTAAAAATCTTTGGCAGCAAATAACTTTTATGAAGTAAAAGAAGTGTTGTACTCGCACACCAAAAATTTCTTACACAAATTTCAATCTTAAATTTCCAGTATAATTATTTCTGAATGGGTTTTTAATTATTTTATGATGTTTACATACATTTGTTCAGATACAGGTACAAAACTGAAGTATCTATTTTGGCCATCGCTGAATTGATTTTGACGTTGATTTTTCATAGAGTCTGTGTATGTATCTCACATAGCTCAAAAATGGTTAGTTGTAAAAGTTATAAATTTCTTGCATAGGACCTGTTTAATGTCTACTTGTTCAATAGATTTTTATGTAAGTTTAGAGAAAATAATGCTTAGATTCAAAAAAAGATATTCAATTTTTAGGAGTTGGAACATTTAGCAGCGCCCTTCCTGGGTGCAGTTGGATGTTCCAACACTGCTTTCCCCCCCCCCCTCCCCACCTTTTTTTTGTGACTAATCATGGTCAATTTCAAGTCATTTAATTTATAAAGATATTTTTTCTTCATGCTAAGAATGCTCAATCCATCTATAGCCGAGTGAATGTTTCATTTTCTTTGGAAATTGTTGTAATATACAGTAGGCGCTACTTAATGTGATCACAGTTAACGTTATCATTCGCTTAATGTTATATCAAAATCATGGAGTCCCAGAACTGCTGTGTATTATAGTGTGTTAAAAAAGTCTAACATTGTAATCAGTGTCTTCGTTTATTGTTATTGCTTTTTCATTAACTTTTAAATTTTTTCCACCTTTTATTTTTCAATCAAAAAATTACAATGATAGATCCTGGCAAGACTTTTCTGTCTGGCATTTTGTGGTTTACAATAGTAATGCAGACTTTTTCTAGTAATGAAATAACAAGAATTTCGTTTTCAGTGACCACAGACACCCCCTAAGATTCCTTTCATTTGCACATAAAAGAAATTCAGTCGCTAGACGTGTTTCATGCATGAATGTAGGACCTCCATTGTTGCAGGTGGTGGTCTCCTCCCACTTTGAGAGAATTAATGCAGCTCCCGGGAAAACAAGTTTCCTTTTTAATAGTAAAGTAGAAGCATTTTCTCCCTGTCCAGTTTCCTTAAAAACTTCACTCTAAAAGGTCAAACATTTAATCCATGGTGCAAAAGTGCAATGATCTGTCAAGGAAAAAATTTACATTTTAAAACACTTAGACAATTTACCGATGCTGAGTCAAAGAAATGCTGCAGTACTGCTAAAAATATTTCAACCATTACTTTGTAAGCTGCTAAAGAATTGTGATGAGATTGAAAACGAAGAGAAGCTAAATAAAAATTTAAACAACAAGTGAAACCATGCTGGAAAAGATAGAAAATCCAAATCGACTTTGAAACTGTGGTTTACAAATGTCAGGGAAAATGGTCATATTTTATTTCTCCTATTACTATGTAATTGAAAATTGCATAATTTAGCCTTAGCTTTTTATGATTCAGATATTTCCACTCTGTTAGTTTAGTAATTTATAATTTAAAACTGCCTTCAGTTAAGTCATTTTAATTATAATTTGAGGTTGCAAAAATAAATGCTTCTTAATTGGAAAAAAAATCATTTTTTTTTTGTGTCTCCTGGATTCTTTTCTGTTATTGTTATTAGTAGGTTGTTGTTATCAAACTATATTTGTCCCAAAGTGATTACATTAAGCAGCACCTACTGTAATACATACTTCCTATTACCTTTTGTTCTTGGGACTGTAAATGCATTGTGAACTGATCAGTTATAAATGGGCATTGGAGGGGGGGGGGAGGCTTGAAAAAATGGGCATGAGAGTTACTACTGTACAAAACCTTTCCATTCTCATGTATGTTCATTTGGTAAATCATTACTATGTGTTAAGCATTACTTGTAGTCACAAAAAAAAAAGGAATAAAGCCCTCAGCTTTAATTAGCTAGTTACTTTGTGTTTAACAAGTAATTTAGCATTATTCAGTTGAAATGATTTAAGTATATCTTTAAATGCATTTTGTTAAAAAATATTATAATTTCTTCTTGTTGGTACAAATGTAGTTCCTCTAATATGTTTTGAATTTACTGTTATCCTATTATTGCCTTGTTTCTCAACCTGATAGTCACAACTTCTTTTTGGGTCAAGTTCAGGAATAGGTACTGACCCATGAAGTAACAATTGTATACAAAATATTCTTTTATTAAAACATAATACTTTAACTGTACTCAAGTGTTATAAAGGTCAGTAGTATCTTGTAAAGATGTCTTTATAAAAGAAACCTGTAGCTAGCTAAGCAATAAGAAATAAGAAATCACTTGAATAGGAGTCATTCTCAAATGATGTCACACTTGAGCATGGGCTGGTTTTGGTGAAGTCAATATAGGAAAGAGAGGTTTTGAAGTGCAACTTTTGGAGCACAAATAGGGGTCTGAGGCAAAATTTTTGTAATATAGGTCTCAAAAATGCAGTTTTAGGGTATATTTGGTCACCTATGAACCTCTGGATCCACGCTTGACTTTGGGGGGGGGGGTCAGGTTTGTGAAATAGTAGCAGTTTGTAAAATGAGCGAGAGAGGGGTAACGTGAAGTGTAACAACACACATTTTGATTAAAATGAAAACATTATGCTTTTAGTATGCTTTTTTTCTAGCACTAAGTTTCTTATAGTGGAACATGTGAAAAGGGGAGCGGTTGTGTTAAGTTGAAGTGTGGCACTTTGTGGTTGATAGGAGGGAGTCAAATGTATCAGAAAAAAAAAATTGACATCATTTGTAGAAAGTCCCCTAGCTAAGTTGTAGAAATAGCTAATTGTTTGAAATAATTAATCATAATTGAATTGCTTTTTGTTAAAAGAACATAAGTGAACACTGTTCGTAAGTTGACTTATGCCCTTTCAACAAAAACTGATTCAATTATTATTATTACAAAAGGATTAGCTTTGCTTTCCACTTACTAATTTTTTTTATACAAGGTTTGTTATTGCAAATGTATGTTAAGTTAATTATTTGTAAGTAATGTAAAACTTTGATAAATGTTAAATTAATGTATTTTAGCAAGGTTACTGAACAACTTCTTTTTTATGTTTTTGGCTTTTAAAGAAACTATGTACTTTTATTTATTAGTTGCATTTTGTACACTTTTCGTTTGCAAATATTTTTCTTCAAAATACAAAATTATTTAAGCATTTTTTATGCATTTAATACTTGTATGCTCTTTTTTTTAAATGAATTTTATTTGAAGAATTCCAAAGTTTTTTTTTTTTTTTTAATACATGTTTTAAAAAAATTTCAGAGAATTTCTATTGACAAGTGAAGTAGTTACAGAGTGGTATATTCTGAGATCCAAGGAAATTGAAGAAAAAACTTCTTTGATTGATAATGCTTTAGAATTGGTAAAGCTTGGAGTACAGAGAAATATTCAGGTTTGTTAAGCTTAAAACTTGGACATAATTGTATATTACTTTTTAATTTATTCTTTGTAGTATTTTTTGAATTATTCATGTAATATATTTTGATTATATGTATTTGTTTATTTTTTCTGCCAAATTTTGCTCTACTGCCATTTCACATTTCTTCAATATCTAGGGTCTAGAAAAGTTACAAGATGATTTGTTGACTTTAGAAGTTTTGATTTATGAGTGCTCTATCAGTGATATTTGTTTGCCCGAATATGAAGAGTTACCTGCCTTTGAAAGAATTAAGCTCATGATGTCAACAGTAAGCTTTATTTTTGGCCAATTGGTTCAGTATTTGTTCTTTATTTTGGTGTTCTCTGCAACAAATATGTGTTTCAGTGATCAAAGTTGTGTATGAAATTCCATTTTTTTCTTTGCATGCTACTTTTCATTTTGCAGTTTTTTATATGGTATAGCACTTCAGCGGTAACCCTTTGACTACATCACTGCTCTGTAGTCTACATTGGAGGAATTCCTCCCACAATGTAGCTGAAGGAAAATTAAAGACTGAAATAATATCCATTGTTTTGCAACAGCCACAAAGAATTCCTTAATGTTTTAAGGGCCATTATGGGACTAATATGTAATCTAAGCTCAAGTTCATTTTATAAATTATTGAATCCAAATAATGTATAAATTTTCATGTTATTGAGGTATCAGAATTTTAATGTTGTAATAAAAAAATTATTGTTTAAAAATATGATGCATTTTTAAAATTTATTTATATTTATTAATAATTTTTTAAATTATTTATTTTGTGTGTTATTATTTTTGTTTATTGTTAATGTTTTCATTTATCTTTGTTTTATTTATTTATTATTATTATTTTTATTTATTTATTTATTTTTTAAACCATCACAAACTACAATATTCTACTTCAGAGCTCATGGGCCTCAAAGGGTTATATCATAATCAGTGAAAATATAACTGGGCAATTCCACAAGTAACTGACTGTCATTCACAGAGCAGAACAATAAGTATTTTGAAACATAATATTAATTTTTAAAAATATATTTTCTCCTCACTTATTGTACTTTTTAAACTGAATTTCAGGGCATAGTTGAATTTCCAAAATACATATAGGGTGATTTTAGAAAAATTGTTAAAAGCATGGTAACTGACTGACATGAATGCAGCCTGTGTGAAAAGTAATACTGATGCAATAAGAGATTTTTCCTGAAGTAAAAGGAATTTTTATTAAATTCGAATCAGGATCAAATAACAATGATTAAACTTTCGGCCTATGGCATTTGAGTTAGAAAATATTGCTACAATAAAGAGCTACTGAAATTATAACAGCTTGGTAACTGACTGACATTTCTGAAATTTTTTGAATATATTAATGCAGATGTTCAAAATTAAGCAGCAAAACAAATAAATTAATTTACATAAAAGGTAAGCAATGAAAATGCATTTGTTAGGTTTAATACATTGGACCCGGTTAATTGAATCAGCAGTTAGTTGAATCAACGGCTTTAATGAATCAATTTACCAAACAGAACAAAATCCAGCTTTATTGAATCAGCCTCTGTATGGAATCAAAACTGTTTAGAACAAATGTGATTCATATAATCGGCGACCACTGTGTTGCTAAAATAAAAATTTGCAGTATTTGCAAGTTGGTAACTCACTGACATATTGGCAACTGACTGATATTACAAACAACACAACAAAAAATATCTATTTAAAAAAAAAAAAATCTCCTAGTTTATTGATTTGTTCAAGCTAAATTTTACTTGAATTTTTAAAATGCATTTTAGATGATTTTTAAAAAAGATGTTAAAAGCATGGTAACTGACTGACATAAATGCAACCTTCGGGAAAAGTCATATAAATTCAATAAAAGATTCTCCTCTGAAAGCAAAAGGAATTATTCATAAGTTTAAACTAGGATCAAGGAAAAATGAATATCTTCTATCACATGGCATTTGATTTCAAAAATATTACTAAAATAACAAAGTTAAAGTGATTAGAATTGTTTTGTGAACTAACTGACTGACATTTCTAAATTTCCAATACATCCTAACATAAAAAGTTCAAAATGGGGTTGTTTCCAAAATTTTAAATGTATTTTTTCCTGAAAGAGCATGCTTAAAAACATAGGATCTGACCATTTTTTGATAAATTTGTTTACGTTCAATATTTTTTGAAAATTACTTAAATCAGAGCACTTTTATTGTTTACGGCTTCTGCCGATGACATCACAAACGATGAAATGCCATTCAGTGCTGCCATTCACAGTGCAAAATATTTAATTTGCGTCTTTACTCACGTGCATTGGCAACGATGTAGTTGATAGCAAGCGTAGAGTGCAATTTTAATTCGCTGCTTGATTATCATAATGTGGAAACGTAGTAGAAAGATGCGGCAAAGTGCATCATTTGCGACGTCATCAAGACCACGCCTTGTTTGAAAAATCAGACATTTAAAAAATTAATTTAAAAAAACTGTTGAGAAAATGAAAGTATTTTCTGGGTCCATGTTTTTTTTTTTTTTTTGCTCATTCTATCCATTTCAATGACTAAAAGTAATACTTTTGACTGAAGGAAACCACCTCATTACGCTGTAAAGCATACAAATAAGTGTACGCAAAAGCAGCGCTTTCTTTGCCATTAGGGCTAGACCAGTAGACCCTCAGCCTATGAGGGCCCCCAAAATAATAAACCATAAGAAAATTACTACAAAATATAATTTTAATATGCTAATTATGACGTTTAAAAGCAAGGGTGATACAAAACGTACATAAAAATTTATTTTTAACATCAAATAACAATTTTATGCTACCTAGTTTTTTTTTTTTTTTTTTCAAGTAGTTTACACCCTCAGTGTACCCTAGCTGTAGTACCTGAAATCATAGGCGTCGGAGCCGGGGGAGCTGGGGGAGCTTGAGCTCCCCCTGGAATATTTCAGACCGGCTCAGCTCCCCCGGAAATATTCTCGCATAGGAGCTTTCTGTAGTACATTGTTTACCTCCAACCTGATTTCAAAAATGTGATCTGCTTTTCTAAGAATTTCCACCTAATAAGCAACAAAAGCAGGGGACAGAGGGAGTGGTCAGTGCACTTGAGTCCACCTTCACCCTTTTTCTCACTTACACACCTCTTGATTCCCGGAAGAAAAATAAAAGAATTTTAGACAAGCTATCCTACCGGCAGCGGAAAAGAGGGCTTTGCCCCGCGGCCTGCAAAAATCAGTACCAGTACCGATAGGGGTTTGCTCCCTACCTTGAGCTCGTGTTTCCGGAGCGGCATCGCAGTTTAGTTCACATTTTTATTAGTTTTGCCTCGCATACCATTTTTTGTCACGTAATCACAAAAAAGATAGTGAGTCAGTTTGACATTTAAATATGAATAATTTGGAAGGTGCTACAGACATAACTATAAAAAAAGGTTACTAAGGTAAGCAAATTGTTCAGATCAAATGATTTCAACTTTCCAGAAACTTATCTTATTTATAGATATCTGACTTCTTAAGGCACAATGTACAGAATTTCCAGCGGAGTCCTTTGAAACTGGTTGATTAAAATAAACTTGCAAAATATAACGTGAAAGTTAAACTAAAAGACCAAGTGATCGTGTTCTTTATTCATTGCAATTACTTACAAAAAAAAAAAAAAAAAACTCCGGGGTAGGGGGGGGGGATCCCCATTTACAAACAAATTAATTAATTTATTTTTTTTACTCCGTCGTTTATTCCTCTCTTTTATCATTTTTCACTCCTTCATAAATGTTAAGCCCCGAACAAAGAAAAATCTTTAAAGACTTCCCAAAAGTCTATGTAGTTACAAAACAAGAAACAGTCCTGAATTAATTCTCGAGGGATCATGAACGTACATATATTTCGGGTTTAAATTCCATGTTTCGATCAAAAGGTACCATCAGATCGCAAAAATGTCATTGCTCGATGATCTATCGAAACCGAAAGTAATATGTTGCCAGATAGAGACCCTGTAGCGACCGAAATATTATTCAAACAAATTTTTTATTTATTTTTGATGGGAAATATTATCAAAAGAAACAACATAAATCGGTGGCGTACTCAGAAATTACTTTTGTAGGCGCAAATCATTGCTGTGATAAAAAACGCAATTTTTAGAACTCACTGCAAAAAATTAAAAAAAAAAATGTGCTCGTTACTTTGTTTCATTTTGAACAGTCAGGGATATATTTTTTTCATGAAGTTATAAAACTGCAAAGATAAATATCATTCAAAGAATACTAAAGGTACAGGAACATTACAGGAACAAAAATTCATATAAATCAAAATCGGTGAAATCTTCACTATTATAATGTTCCTAAAATCTTTCAATGATTATAACAAGTTACTACGTAAAAATCAGTTTCAAAAAATGCGAGTCCATTGAAATGAAAAATTTTGAACATAATACTTTACGAAGTTAGAGATATTCAAATTTTTTGCTTTCCTAATTTACGATTTTTTTGTCACATACAGATATATTTTCATGCCAAAATTGTAACTTTTTATTTATTATTTTTCATTTATTGAAAAAACTCCTACAATATTTTATAGTTTCTCTCAAAGACTTTTACTAAAATTTATCTGAACAATAAAATATATAACGAACACTTCATTTTAACACATTTCCAACGTTCTGTTTCTCCACCCTCCTGTTTCATCTTTTTCTCTTTTTCTAGTTCTCAGAAAATACGAGAGTCTTCTAAATGCTACGCTGCCAAAGTCCTCCCTTTCCTTCAAAATTATTACAGAGCGCCTAAAATTTTGTTTTCAGGACTCGGTTCCCTGAAAATTTCCGACAGAGAGTCCCTGAATACCTTGTTCTCCAACAACATGGGAATTAAATAATATTCCCCTTTCTGGGAATTCAATTTCAAAAAATTGCTCGGTGCATAACCAAGGCCTGATTACCTCACAGGCCAATTAGACCTCGGCCTAATTGGCCTGGCCTAAGGGGCCCTATCTTTCTAAGGGACCCCAAATTACTGAAAGAATTATGCATAACATTACAACTATACGAAAAAACTCCATGTATTTTTAAAAGTAATAATAAAAAAAATGCATTTTATTTAGAAAAGAACTTCCTTAAAGGAGAATTTTTGTTAATTCTGCCACTAGCGAATTTACCATGCCACAATTTCGAGTGCCCCGAAGGGGATTCGTGAATGCACATAATAAATAATTTACATAGTTCTGGGCCCCGAAAATGCATTCCGACAGGGCTAATAGAGTCTTCAGGGAGCCCTGAAATTATTGCAGGCCTAGGGCCTCACATTTTGTTATTCGGGACCTGCCCCTAACGCTGACAAATATCATCCGCAGTCGCATTTTTTAGAGATTATAATTTCGAAAAAAATAAGGAGAAGGAACCTCTGAACCTTTTTTGATAACATCATTGAAGAACGCAACAACCTAGGACAACTTTGAAAAATTACCAGAGTAGAGCCCTAGTACAGCCTTTTCCCCTGACATCATTGAAGATTGTCTACAATAGCGATTTTGGATCTTCAAATTCGAAATATTGAGAGGGAAATGTAAATCGATTTGAAAATTCGATCGAGGACAATCCCTCGAGTCATATTACTAGTTTCACTAAAGTCAACAAATATGGTATATAATCCGTTTTTAAGACATTAATTTCGAAAATTTTTCACGGAAGTTTATTCGAACCTTTTCTCCCCTTAACATTCCAAAAATCGCTTAAAAACTCGTTTTTAGAACAACAATTTTGAAATTTTCCCTTATGCACGCTCATCTTCGAGTACTGACCGATCCCCTTTCAAAACCAGAGTTTTATCACCTCATTATCTCCATATACAATGTATTTATTAAATATGATTGAAAATTTTGCTGGGAAAGAGAGAGAGAGAGATGGAGAGAGAAAAGCTTTGAGAAGCTAATTTCTTATGGGGGAAAAATTTAAGTGCCCCCCCTAATTATTTTCTGGTTATGGCATAATGTATCTCAGCTCCCCCTACTTCCACCAAGTTCCTACGCCTCTGCCTGAAATGACAAAAAAATGTAGGCGCTTGCAGCTCTGCAGCACTTTCTTTGATAGGGTTTTTTTTTTTTGAGCAACCACGATTGCTTATTGTTCTTGACTGTTTTGATGTCCTATCTTTTTATTTTCCCATCGCCACCCTCCGCACCATCACCGTCGACCGGCTCCTCACGATAATGCTCCTATAGCGAAAGCCACACGCATACATACGCATCTACACATACACACACGCACACACACATACAGACAACTACCCACACATTCATGCCTGCACACTGACACAAACACATATGCCTACACACATACACATACCCCCCCCCCCACACACACATACACACATTCATATACACAACTACCCACACACTTATGCCAGCACACAGACAAACACACATGCCTACACACACATACACATACCTACACACAAACACACATACCCCCACACACAAACACACACGCCTACATACACACACTTGTGATTGCGAAAAACATAATTTGAATTCAAGATGTCAAAATTCAAATTAATTTTTCTTTTTTTTTTTCTTTTGTTAGCATCTATAAATGTGCTTGACTAAATGTCTGACAGACTCAAATTTTGTAAATCTTTTCTTTTCTTCAGTACATATTTAAAAATAGATCACATCCTTGTAAAATTATTGAGCTATAAAAAGTAAATATTTCTATTCCCTCCACATCATCTTAGCATTACTAAATTTTGTAAGAATGAATAATGAATAAAATCAATGTAATAGGTTATCATTCATAAGAAAATTAAAGAATTGAGTTGCTTGATATTACTTCAAAGACTAGAAATAAAAGAAATCTGTTTTTAGGAGTATTAAATTTGATACATTGCAGCCATTTTAAAGTTAAACACAATGTTAGTAAGTTACCGTATCATTCAGCTACCGAGGAATTTTCGGTGTTCCAATTGTAAACTTCCAATTCTACTTATTTAGCATTTAAATACTCCTCATGCAGGTAGAAAATATGAATTTCGGAAAATTTTCACCAATAATTTTAATTCTGAGGGGAAAAAGTTGATTTTTTATGGTAACTGACTGACATTCACATAAACTGATTTTAAGATTGTTTCTTAACAAGACACTATAAAGATATTTTTTGATGTAAGCTTCCAGTACAAAATTGTATTATGAGTGTAACAAAATACACTAACAATTTTTCCTTTTAGTTAGAATTTGGTTTAGGAAAAAAAATGATTACTACATGCAAGATTTTCCCCAAAAAATCTGGAAAGAACATAGGCATCTGTTACAGGTTATTTTCAATACAAAAAATTATAAATTAAAATTTAACTTGGTGCGCTTTAAAAATATATATTACAAGCTTTTAAATGATATACAGTACTTATAGTTTTGTTAATATTGAAATTTTGATGCTCAGGTTGACATTTTCGTAGAATTGCCCAACTGCAAAAAAGTGAAGCACATATTTGACAATCTTTTATTTATCTTTTTTTTCCTTGGTATCTTGTTATATTTCTTCAAGCCTACTTTTCTCTTTAGTATTTATATTTGTAAATATACATAATGATTTTTTTTCCATTTAGACCTCTGATGTGAACTTTATTAAGAATCTTCAGCAATGGTTGCTTCCTTTTCTTGATCGATGTGACAAGTATGAGCCAACTTCTGGGAAAATGCTGTTAAAAACTTATATTTTATCGGTTTCAAAGAATGATTTATGTTACTGCAAGAAGATAGTGGAAAATTCCTGCTGTGAGGTGTTTATTGCTTATTAATTCCAATGTTTGAAGTATATTTGCATAGTTATTATTGTTACGTTTTAATAAGTTATTAATTTATTGCTAAGTTTTGTGAAACTTGATTTTTCTTCTGTTTAAAATCATGAAGTATATTTAGTGTACAGAAAATTTCAACAAATTGCTAGAAAAGGAAAGAGCCTTCTTGTTGCTTTCTGGCTAGTAGAATGCAACAAAGTAATTTAGATGTTAGTGAAGAGAAACAAAGCAGAAAAAACGTGATTCAGTAATGTTGCTAATTACTTTTCATTGTCATTATGAATATGTTTCCAAATGCCAGGAGTGTTCGTTGTTTTATCAGCCATTACTGTGAAACATTCAGCAAGATTTAGTTTTAAAACAATTTCTTCCTTGATGATATTTCCGCAAATTTACGTTGAATAATTTCATGGACTTGTATATTTTACCTTTCCTGCAAGGGTGTTTGTGATCCAAAATTTCAGAAATTTCCAAAAATTTTGGGTTGCTATTTCCAAAAATTTTGGTCTGGCAACATTCTAAAACTGAAAAATTATATTGAAAAAAAAATTTAAATGTTTTTTTTTCAATGATTTTTTGCATGCATATTTGAAGAGTTTTTACGGAGGAGGGCAGGGGTGGACGGCAAGCCTCCGAAAATTTCACTGTTTTTAGAAAATTTAACTTGAGTTCACTTGCACCCCTGCTTTCCTGAACTCTAGATGTTGTTTTTTTATTACTGAATTGTCAGAATAAATTCAAAATCATAATAAAGTACAAAATTTTCTATTTTTAGCCTTTTTGCGACTCTCATTAATCATTTTTTCCAAAATCAGGAGTGCCGTGAAGTATGATTTCTTGATGTTCGCAAAGTATAATTGTTTAGCTTCTTAAGCATCATTACCAGAGAGTTGGCTACATTATTATTGTTATTTTTTTAACTTCAGATCCTACATGCCAGCAAAACTATCAGAGCTCTGTTTTTTTTTTTTTCCAAACAATTATGTTTTGGATAAGTGAAAGGGGGGAAAGGTGAGCGCTTTAAATAGCAGATAGCTTTTTTCAATATCTTAAAAACTGTTATCATCAGTTCTGAAGGTAAGTTTAAATAAGTTTGATGTGAGTAGTAAGCTTGAATTTAAGAGTGGATCAAGTATTTACTGATAGCAAAGTTTCTGTAGGGCTTGAAATATTAACCATATTTTATTGTTCCTTCCTTATTCTCCCAAAATCTTTTTGTGCATTATTAATTATTGTTTATATGATTGTGTTCAAAATGATTTTGCGTTATATGTGAAGTGTTTGTTGTATGAACTTAACCATTTTTTCTCCTTTCTTAAAGAATGCTCCTATCATCTCAGACTTCAATGAATTAGTTTCTTTGGGACTTGACTGCATCTATTATTGTGAAAGGTAGGTAATGTTTGTTTTTTGACGGAAAGTAGGTTGGGATGATTTTAGTTTTATTTGTGTTTTGTTTTGTAAACAAGGGCTGAAAAAATAGGTATTTAGCAATTTTAAAACTAATCCTCAAAAAATATGTTAGAATCTAATTTTAAAAGTAAATTATAACTTCTCTTAATCTCTGATTCCTTCAGAAGAATTTGAATTTTGCAATTTTTACTTTTATGAATCAA
Source organism: Uloborus diversus (assembly GCF_026930045.1). NCBI lineage: Eukaryota > Metazoa > Arthropoda > Arachnida > Araneae > Uloboridae > Uloborus > Uloborus diversus. The sequence goes on along the minus strand of NC_072736.1, from coordinate 69,836,354 downwards.
ATTTTGCTGTGATCTCTACAAAAATTAGCAAAAAACAATTCTTTATATTACTTATTTCTAAGGGATGGGTACAGTAAAGTTTAGAGCATTATACTCCAAAAATTGAAAAATTATAGAAACTCTGTTTAGCTTGATAGTTTATCCTCTATAATAAAGATTCTGAAATTTAAATATTAGGCTCAAGTTAAAGCAGCTTTAGTGAGATTGAGTAAAGATTCTTGTTCTTTTCTAGCCTTCAATGACAAATAAATATGTTGGCAGTTATGGAACAAATATGTAACAAAAAGTAAATAGCTGTTTATCCATGGAACTGTCGTGAATAACCGATGCTATGTACAGTCGGACACTGATTTAACGAATTCATTGGAACCGAAACTTTTATATGTTAAATTGGGATTATTTGTATTATCAGGGTGTGAAAAAAATTGCACTAACTTTATTCAAAAATCCTAATAAGCAAATGGGCAAAAATATCCATAATTAGAAAGTGTACACTTTTTGTTCAGCATTCCACGATTTATTACACAACAGTTAATTTGAAATTTTAAAGTACTGAGTAATAGACAATTTGACAATTTCCTTGATACTTGACTCGAAATAGTTCTCTTTTGACTTGATGGAGAGAAGAAAATACTATGTCATTTACAGCCTGCTGCATGAAGCATGAGATACGTTTCTAATATCCAGGTCGTGTAAGGCACTTGAAAAAGTAGGTAACAGTTTTAAAGGGAGTTTCATTATCGCTTTCCGTATCAGAATTGCTATTCATTGGTTGCCCCCTCGCCGGTCAAAAATTAGATTCCAATAAAAGTCTTTTTCTGCTTTGGACAATATGAATATGTCATTTGGAAAACAATCCAATATTCCCAACTCAAATTGGCAAAAAAAAAAAGGCTGTTAAAGCAGTTTGTTAGTTCGGGGTTTATTATTGGTTAAATAGAGGGGTTTTTGCCTTCATTTTAGTTGGAGAAAAATAATAATTCGATAAATTGGTAAATTTGTTAAATAGAGGTTAAATTGGGGTCCTACTGTATGTGTGTGTGTTTGTGAATTCGGCAAGCTTTATCATTAGAGTCGGCAATTTCAGAGTTCTGCACCTCCCCTCCTCAAAGATAAGAGGCTCGAGACGTCCCTGCTTACTACCGTAATAATTATTTGTTTTAACTCATTACTGAATATATTTTACAAGGTAACTATCTTCAAAGAAAGGAAATAAAGAAGATCATCATAATTTTGTAATTTTAGAAAACATAATATGACAAGTAATTTTCTTAAACTATTAGGAGGGCTCCGCCCCCCCCCGAAACTAAGTTTTGAGGGGGCTCCTGCCCCCTCAAGCCCCATGGAGTATGCACCACTGTCAAGAGCGCACACCCAGCTCAAGGCATCAAAGTTAAAAGTTCAAATAATTAATCGAGCTCTGAGACCACATTTTAAACCCTAATTTATTTATATATTTATTATTTTGTGCAGTTTTTCATGTAAAACAGAAAGTTTTCAAAACTTATTTTTAAAAAATTAAAGATAATTCCCTTTTTTTTTCTTTTTTTTTCTTTTTTTGCTTTAAAATATTTTGAAGTTTTCATTCACACTAACTTGTGAAATTGATGTGTATATGTCAGCTTAATACTAATCTATTGTACTAATTAATACATTCATGCATGCATTTTTTCCTCTTTTTATTAGATCTGATCAAGTAAAAGTGGTGAAAGAAATTTATGATTTAATTACAGCTATCCCAGATCTGCGTTATAAGTAAGTTTATACAATTACTGTTTGTTTTTATCTCTCTTTTTTTATTTATAATTTTCAACTTCTAGAAGTAATTTTAGTATAAATTTTTTTGTGAGTCTTTTATGTTTTGGAATATTTATTTTATTTCTACTTAAATCCTAAAAGTTGTTGAAAATTGGAAAAAACTGACTGAGGCTTTTGTTAAAAACTTCAGTCATTCCTACCCAAATAGTTGAATATCTTCTTCTAGTTATTCTTCCATTTTCTCAAACTATATCAACAATTACATTCCTAAATTACAATGGAAATGGTTTTGCTTGTAAATTCCGAATAATAATGCCGATAAACCACAAAAAATTTTTGTATATTGAATTAATCAAATCAAATGGAACATGCACAAATACTTTGAATTTATAAAACAAGAAAAATTTTTGAAATAAAATAAACTTATTCAAAGGTAGAAAAATCATGTTCTCAATACTTCTGTAACATAATTCAGGATTGCAAGCCCAAAGTGTCTTTTTGAACTATTTATGTTCTCTAACATTTTTGAATTACCTTTTCTACTGGAATAAAGTATTTTTTAGTTCACGGTAAGAGAATTATGCATGTGTGTAAATTTTGAGAATTAATTTAAAAGAATACATGAATTTTTAGAAGGTGCTGGAGTGCATGGTCCCCCCCCCCCCCCCGACTAGAGCAAGGGCGCAATCTCCTTAAATATCTCAAAGACTACCCTCCTCCGAAAAAATACCCCTCAAAACAACCCCTCTAAAAATTTCAAATGGCGCAGTCTGCGTCATGACCCCCCTCCCCCCTTTAGGTGGACACCCCTGTGTAACTGTTTGTCTGTCTTCAAATATTGTTCGTGTTCCTTTCAAAGTTATGAAATACACCAATGTCAAAATGAATATGATTTTGTATTCATCCTCAATTTTTTTGTTTTTAGGTGCATGGCAAAGAATTTGCAGTCGCTCCTGGATAATCTAGATGAATTGCAAAAGCATATAAGGTATTGTTAAGTTTTTTTGTTTTTTTTTTCTTTTCTTTTTCTTTACCTCTGTGACGTTGGGTACTGACCATGGGTGCCCATATGCAAAGTTGAAAGAGGTGGGGAGGGCTCAAATATTTTCCCTGTGCTTTAGCTGGATATTTTTCATGTGGAAACCAATTTCAGGGCATTAGAGTCATTAAAATTTGACATCTTTAATAACTTATTCATTAATGGCTGGCGATGAAATGTTTTTACATTTTTGCAAAGAAAAACATACTAAAAGCAAGGAAGTTCTAATTTCAAAGGGGAAGGCTTGAGGGGACCCTTGCCCCCCTATATGGGCGCCCTTGGAACTGACTTGATTTTTTCACTCATTATTTGGATACTAGCTGTTGCGAATTTTGGCAAACCTTTGTCTTTTTATTTTGCTCCATGTTTATATTGTGCTAATCAAGCAGCAGTTACTCAGACTTCAACCTAAACAAACAAGTTCATGCATGCCTTGGTGGTATACATCTAGCTACATGCTACACAGTCCAAAATGTATTTTAATTTTAGACTACTAAGCAAGGCTGTGACTCTTTTAATACATACTTCATTGGGTTATGCATTATCTAATTGGCTGTTAGAGATCGACTCAGAGGTCCTTGCCAAATCAAAAATTACTCAAAATTAATAAAGTTAGAAAGTATCCCTTTTTTTACAGGTTACATTTAAATCTTTTGTTAGAGTTGTATGTATTTCAACATTGACACATTTTCTTCCCCTTCCCCCCTCTAATTATGAATCAATAAAATTGTATTTAAAAAAAGTACCAGCTAGAATTCTATGCCTGATGAAAGTTATTCCTGTTTTCTGCCTGGTCAAGATTGAGAGTCTCAGTTTTGCTGAAAAATAATTCTGTGAATTTTTTATCTAACCTTTAGCAAGTTTTCAGAAAACTATTCAACTTATTTATATCTCTGTTGTTAAACTAATTCTGTTAACTTATTGCATAGACGATACATACTACGTGAAAATAGTCTGAAAATGATATTCTGGAGAGGCAAATTAATTTTGTGATACTTCTTTCCTTTTTAATTTCTTCATAAATTATTAGTTCAGCATAATTTTCTATGCACCTGGTGTTTAAGTTATAGTTATGCCTGAGTTTTTGCTTTGTTCTATATGTATTGAATTTTACTTTTCAGCATAGCAGAAATTTTGGACAAGAATAGTTTATTTGTAACATTAGCAATAGTGAAAAATATTTCCAAAGATGAAGAAGAGGTAAAGAAGCTTTTAGTTAAACTAACAAGAATGGCAAGTCACAGGTAATTCAGTCCATTTTATCATTGACAGTTTTATCCTCCAATGATCCTTGCTCTAAATAAGTGAAGCTAACTGTATATATATATATTCTCCATCTAATACCAATCTAATTTTAAATATCTATCTAAAAAAAGCCTCTAATATTTTATAAAAATTTTCCTATAAAATCTTAATTGATTTCAGAAAAAGTCACTATTTTTTTTATGAATTTGAATCTACGTTTCAATTTATTTGTGATGTAAACATTATTCAAATAAAAAGAAGCATCAAAGTTTGTTAACCTCTTAAACTGGGAATATTTTATGGTTTGAATGTTAAAAGTGTACCTTTTGCATAAAATATTATGTATATATTTGTCTTATACTTTTCAGATGCCCAAGTCTTGATGAAAATGGGTGGAATTTACTTCTGTCTGATGTCTTAGAAATGCAGCAAATCTTATTCAAGTGCATAACATTTGAAGATTGTTATGAGGTAAAACAAATTAAAAGATAGAAAATATTTTACATTTCAATATGCAGGTGCAAGTAGTTTGTGCAATGAAAGTTAAAATGAATCTTATTTTACTCTGATAATCTTTAAAAACTAAGCTAAACCTTCAATTTTTTTGGTCTGTGCAGCATTTTTGAGTACATTGTAAAATGGGGAAAAGATGAATGATGGGTTATTTGTTTTATTGAACTTATAAGTCAATGAATTTCTTCATGAATATCTTTATTTTGTTTCATCATGTCTTATGAATGTCTTTATTAAAAAAGGGGAAAGAACATGGGGTGTAGGCTTTCCTGCACCAGGGCAACAAAAAACAACATATTTTTTATTTTATTTAGCAAAGGGATGTGAGAGCAATTTGTGTTTTAAGGATAGTCGCACTGCTACTGAACATACTAACTGAACTGAACACTGAAAACTAGGATATTCAATTAAAGCTCATCAAGATTATTTTCCCCTAGAAATGTACTGTGTCATCTCAGGTCTTTTTTAAAAAATGATTTCATACTTCATAACAAAACTTAAAATTTACTTTCAGCTACATAAAACAACTTTTTGATACATAAAAGTATGATGTGTGCCACATCCACAATACTTTATGTCAGTTAGGTAATAGTTATGGAATTTAACATTATGAATTCTCCAGTTCAGTTGTAAAACAGCAGATGAACCAAATTACATAAAAATTATTTTACTTGATTAGATTTTTATGTTGATTGCAATCTAAAAAAAGGGGGTTGTCATTTGAAATTTTAAAGTTGATTCTTATTTTAATGTGAAGACAAACCTTTAAGAAAGTTTATTGAATTAAAATTTAGTAAACTTTCATGGGTGTAACTCTTGGTAAATTGACATGTTTTATCTGTGGTGTAAACATTACTCAAGTCAACAAGAAGTTCCGTCCAAAACTAAACAAGCCTACTTTCCCGTATACCAATATCTACTTTCTAGTATCCGATCAATATTCTCGAAAAAAGTAAAATTGCAAATTGTTTCATACATAGTTTGTGAATATTTTAAGCTGGTTTCTAGAAATAAAATAATGCCTCACTCATCTGAATAATTAGATGTGTGAAAAAAAATAAAAATATAAATAAATAAATAAACGAGCAAATAAAATAGCAGCATCTTTTAAACATAGCAGCTAATATTCTTTTTTCCATTAAAAAAAACTTAAACCGCTTTGAAAAAGAAAAAAAAATAATAAATTCATTAAAATGAATCAATAAATACATCATATCAAAAAAAAAAAAAAATTTGTTTTTTCCCTTTTGCCAAAAAAAATTTTTTTTTAATGAGTTAATGTACTTTCAAAAATAAATAAAAACAATAAAATGTCAACTCAAAGAAATAATTTTCATAGTCAAAAAAAAAAAAAAAAAAGTCCGCATATCTTAATGTAGAGACATAAAATAACTCCGAATTTATCCGTCAAAAACTGAATACATAAATGTTAAAACTTAAGTGTGAAAATAAAAATTAATCATATTAGAAATAATTGTGTTTTTCAGTAAAAACCATTACTGCAGATTCAGAGTTAGAGTCAATCTCATTTTGGGACAAGAGACTCAGATTCAGTAGCGGAAGGCTTTTAATTCAAAGACTCGGAGTTGGAATTGATTATTTTACCTTTAAGTTCGCAACGCTGCCAATGTTTGGGGAGTTATAGTCGGACTTATTTTGGGATAAAGGAGTAGGAGTCAAATTTCCAAGAGTCAGAGTCGGTCATTTTTCCTCCATGTATAAATTTTTGCCAAAACTACAAAGTCTGAATCAAAGTTGGAGAATCGAGGTCCGACTAATTTTGGGGTACAGGAGTTGGAGTCAGGTACACAAAACTCTTGGAGTCGGAGTCCGGGATCAAGAGCTATTTCAAACAAAAGTTGTTTAAAGTAAATCCGCCTTTTAAGTTCAGAATCTGTATTGACTTCCAGTTTTTCCGTAGGTGCTAATGTTAAGGGATTTCAACTGTTCAAAATTGAACGGAAAATCGTTCAAATCAAAAAGATATTTTCCATGCATGTTCTTCATCAAAGCTTTTTCTTACAAAGTGTTTGGAAGCAAATTTGCCTCTAAGTTTGGGATTGCCTTGAGTTTCCCCATAGGCGCTAATGTTGAGTTTTTTTGAACTGTTCAAAATTGAGCAAAAAATTGTTTCAAACAAAAAGTGAAATACTGTAATGAGGTGTTCTTGCCGAGATCTTTCAAACAAAAGACTTTTTGTTCGAATCGGACTATTCACTCAAAAGTTATTAGGAGGGGACAGACAGACCGCCAGACATTTTTCCTTATCTCAATACCCTACTTTCCAATTTTTTAGTTTTCAATATTTATTTAGTTATTTTATTTATTTTTGACCTTTTTTTTTAATGTTTTTGCGATATTTTTAAGTTGTATTAAGCATTCTTTCAAGCTTTTTTTTTCTTTCTCTGACTTTTACAGGGAAAGTAGGCTAAAAAGGATGTTTCTTTTCTTTTTTTCCCAGGATTGTACCAACTTGTCAAAATTATCATATTTAAAACTTTATTTATCAAAAAAGTAAAAATCCAATCATTACATATTTTCTCAAATTTTGGTATTTTTTGTTAAAAGCTAAATAACATTCCAGTCACTTTTCTCTTGAATTTTATGTTGTTTGTTATTTTGTAATAGTAATGGGAAATATATACTCAGGCATTTATGAGGGTCAAATGCCAAAATGTTTGGACATTTATGTATTTTTTTATAAAATATTGATTAGATTGACCAAGAAAACTTGGGTGGTGTCACATTGCTTAAACTTAGTGCAATTTTTAACGCTGAATCCGGAAATGACCTTCATTTTATCCAACACTCAAGATTTTGTTCCAAAATGCAATTTTCAAAATTTGCAAAATTTTGATAAATGCAACTTTGAAATAGTCTTATAAAGTTTTCTCTCATATTCAAATTTAACTTATAAGTTACATTATTATCTCTAAACATGTAAGGGGTCTGAAGGAAAGGGTATAAAAGAGCCTATTGGCTCCTTAAATAGTGGGCATTAAGAAGAGTCGAAAAAATTTTACTGTTGCTTATTTTTTTTAAATAAAAATAGAATTATTTTTACAAAATATTTCATGCTTCCCACAAATCATTCCCTTTCTTCACTTTTTATAACAAAATTTTGACAGTATTTCATGTGTCATAGCTTCTTTGGTGCTTTCAGAAAAATTCTAGTTTTCTAAATGCCAGATGGATGACACATTACAGTGGTATTTTATTGATGAATAGAGATGTTACTCTGTTTAATTTTGTAAAAAAACTGTTATTTTGTTTTGTTGAATGCAATTATTTTTATATACAGTTGACTCTCTGTTAAACAGCTTTCTATTTAACGACTTTCTCTATTTAACGACAGCTTTTCACAGTCCCGGATGGTCCACTATAGTGTTAAAAGCATTCTATTTAAGGAAGCTTTCTACCTAAGGACGATTTTTTGTGGTCCCTTGAAAGTCATTAAACAGAGAAGCAACTGTATTATTACTCTTATTGTAAGACACAGTTGAGGTACTTTTCTAAAACATTTAATTTTGCCTGCAGAAACAAATATTAGTTGTATTTATTTCTACCTTTTAAAATTTTTAATGAATATTTTAAATTTTAGATTGTTTTACAATCACTTCTTTGCTCTGGAAAACCTGAAAATATTACTTTTGCTGGTAAGATGATGGAATGTAATAAAAAACAGAAGAAAAGAGAACAAATCTTTGGTCAATTTTCATTCAAATTACCATATACAAAATCTGTGAAATTGGTTTTGGCCGCTTCTCAGGAGTATTTCAATTCATCTGCAAGTCCAAATGATCCATGTATGGCTCTTGCAAGGTAATGTTCTTTTGTCTCTAGCAAAACTAAAAAGTTCTAATAAATTGCAATGTATGAATGAATTTCATTTTTTAATAACTAGTATAATTGGAGTTGATCATTTATTGCATTTATACCTCATTAATAGTTAAATGCAATTATTACTTTGCATTATAATTTTAGTTGATTTTTATTGTAAAAAAATATTGAGGTTGTGGAAGTTTGAGTGTATTTAAAATATTGATATGTACAGGTTGTTATCAAAATAGTGGAAACACCTGTGGATAAAAGTGACATTTTTGAATGTGCTTCGTACGTAATCTCTACATAGTATAAAATGAAGTCCCCAAAAAGCGTCTGTGTGTTTGAACTCGCAAAACTGGAGAACTACTCGGCCGATTTCACTGAAATTTTCAAAGTTTGTTCCATTAAGTCCTGAAAAGGTTTGCAGACCAGTTCGAAAAAATTCGATGAATAGTTCTTTTTTTATTCCAAATTAGGCCCAATTTTCACACAAATTCCCGAATATGGGGTGAAAAATTACTTGCACGTATTAATGTTATGTATCAATGGAAAGAGTAGAACTTCTCGTGTTCTACGCAATTTGTTTCAATGCTCTAACTTAATTACAGCGGGGGTTATTTGTTTTCTTAGCTCAAATTTGTTTAGTCTTAGCTGAAATTTAGGCACTACTTTCTTCATTGAATCTATCAATAAAAAGTGAAGGAAATGTCCCACAGTTTTCTTTTTGACACCATTGGAAAAAGCGACATTTTTTGCTCCAGATAGATCTCGACCTACGGTCGAAAACTAAGCATCTATCTCGAAAGGAAAAAAGTTACACACCTTTTTAAATTAAGTTCAAAAAATCTCATTTCCATTCAAATTGTTAACCTTTTTTTTTTTTTTTTTGCATTTTAATTCCTTAAAATTAGCTTATTTTGTGTTTCCATGGTTACGCTTTTTAAATCCATCTTTCTCGATTTAATTTCTCTAAAGTATTTTAATATCTGTCGTCATTGTTTGGGAGGGAAATTTTGCATGATGTTTTTTTTTTATTTATTTATGATTGTTGTTGCCTGATTGTTGAATATACGTCACTTGACACAATTTTTATTTTCAAGGTGAACCGGGCAAAGCCGGGCAACGCAGCTAGTAAAGAATAAAACTAGATTGTTTTGTTTATAAATAGCAATGTACATATTCTGGTAGTATATGGTGGATTAACTGAAGTTCTAGACATCTTGGATTTTTTTCAAACGCGTGAAATAACGGACGTCTCAAATTTTAAAAGAGGCCAAATTGTTGGAGTGTGTCTAGTTGAAGCAAGTGTAACTGAAACATCTCAACTTTTCAGTTTTTCTAGAGGTACAGTATCTAAAGTCATGACAGCATACACGCAGCGCGGTAAGACAAGCTCATCAAAGCAAAATAGCGGACATAAAGAGAAGCTTAGTAAAAGAAACCGACGGTATTGAAGAGGATTCCAATGTCTAAAAAGCGAACAATATCAGCAAAAATGACCAGAGAACTCTATCACCATCTGGATTCACCAGTGTAAGTGATTAAAGTCAGAAGGCACCTTTATCAATAGAACATATATGGCAGAGTAGCAATTCCCAACACACACTTGTCACAAAGTGTTTCCATTATTTTGATAACTTCCTGTATCATATTCTAATGTTATTTACTGTGCCGAAAAAGCAAATTTTTTCATTTGTGGTTCCCTTAAGATGGAAATGTTAACAGGTATCCCAATTGTTAGCTTGATATTAATTCCAATTGCTTATTTCTCTTCCTTTATTTTATTTTTTTTTTTCAAATGAATTTCAGTCATTTGTTTTGTTCCTAAATTTTCATTTAAGACAAAATGTTAATTTTTTCATTTCAAAACAAAGACATACAATCTATTTAATGCAACAGAGGAAAATGCAATGACATTTACCAATCCAGCGATTCTTAATTATTTATTTCAACTTCAAAAATTTAGAAATAATAATTATAAAAAACATTTTAATAAAATATTGATGTGATTCAAAATTATCTTGCCACTTAACGGTAACTTTGGACCTTATTAAAAAGGTTCACGGTCAGTTGAACCAGAAGAAATGTTTTCAGAATCATCAAAACCATAATCCACATCTTCAATGTCCCTAAGAATATGTACAGTCGACTCTCAATAACTCGAAGTTCTTGATAGTTTGAGTTATGGGAAGTTCACTCAGCCTTCTCAAGTGTTTAAAACCCAATGAAAAGTTCAGAATAAAATTATATTCAAGTAATAAGGCTGCAAGTTATTGCAAGATGACTGCAATCATTTAATACTTCTAGAAGTGTATGTGTTTTTTTTTTTTTTTTTTTTTTTTTTTTTTTTTGAGAGAGAGAGTACATTTCTAAAAGTGGCTGGAATTTGAAGATAAGGACTATTCAAATGATCAAAATAAAATATTTCCAACGCCTGATGGGTTTGTGCAATTATAGTTCTCCTTAAATTGACCTTTAGTTTCTTTTTTCTTTTTTTCTTAATTTAATTAATTAATTTATTTATTTATTTTTGTGAATTAAAAAGCTTAGTTACATTCCTTTATATTTTGCTTTTTATTTCAATTTGTATGTGTTTATTTATTTATTTTTTTAATGGAAAACATTGCATTTAATTTAATTTATATTTTCCAAAGTTGATTTCTCTGCACTATTTCCTTAATTTTTATTTATTGAGTTTTATTTAATTGCTTTTAAAAAATGGAATTTATTGCAGGGCTTGTTTAAATTTAATTGAAGATGTTCCTGCAAATATTGAGGAAGAACTTGATTTGATTGCATCAATATCATTGCTTCAAGATTTTAATCTGAATGTTTTGCCATTACAAGGTTTGTTTGCTTTTCATTTGATTGTAACTTATATTTGCGGTTTGGCTGTGTTTTAAAATTGAACAAATTGACTTTTCTTGACAACTTATAAAACAAATTCTATTTTGTTGTTTACTGCGTCGAGGGCACGTGGTCTCATGTAGTAGCAGTAAAAAGAGTTTTTTCTCTTTTAAAAAGAAAATTATTCCTTTTGTTTTGTTTTATTTTGGTGGGCTTTTTATGTCAGCTGTAACCTTGATTGCTCTTGGTTTTAAACTTAGTACTATATGATGTTTAGCAAACTAAAGGGAAAAAATAATATATATTATGTTCTTATACCAACTGGTTTTCTTTTCTTTTTTCAATACAGAAGCTTTGCTTTGAAACTGTTATTTTAATCAGCTGCAAGAAAGATCTTAAATAATAGTTATGTTAAGACTTATCATTACTAATGGTCAAAAACTAATGTAGATGTACAGGAAAGTTTTTCAATATTGATGATCTGATTTTTATCCTGTTGTCACAAAAATTGCTTTTATATTATGTAAAACAAAATCATGAGTAAACTTTACAAATTTTTACTAATTTTCACTAACTTGAAATTTTTTTTTTTTTTTTGAATCTTTTACTATTTCTTCTGACTCTGACTCTTAAAAAGTCATCCAAAATGATTTTTTGCTTTGATTGATTTGTATATAAACATTATTTAAGTTTGCAAAGGAAGCTACTTATATTTTTGTAACAGATATTTTTGCAATGAGGATAATTTTAGCAACCGTATTTACAACAGGGTTTTCACAAGTTAGGGAGAGCCTGAAATGGTAAGGGAATTTCGTTTTGATTAAAAAAAAAGTCAGGTGAAATTATTAATTTTGTCAAAAACCTAGAAAATTGTGATAACACTTGGATTAACATACTTTGCATCATGAATTCTGCAGTAAGTAGGTTATTATGTTCTTCACCTACTGCATCAAAGCCAGAATAAATATACATGTTTGCATGGAAGCAAGTACTTACCAGAAACTTACTATATCAGCAGAAGGAAGCATTAAAGAACAAATATTAAAGTTTTGGTATTAAAATGCATGATAGTTTCTTTTTGCTTAAATGTTTAATAGAAATCATAATTTTTAATTGTTTAGAAAACTATAAATTCGAAAATCAAGTCTGGAATTTCATTGAATATTTGCTTTAAAAAAAACCATGGAATAGTCAGGGTAGTACATTCCTCAAAGTGAGTGGAAACCCTATTACAACGTATAATTTATAATAATTTTGAAACATAAAAAATTCAAGGAATAAATTTTTAATTTAAAATACTGTGTGGTACTGCTTAATATTTTTACAGCTATTGCTTTATAATTTTATAGTGAGACTCTGTGAAAATAGAATAAATTTAATTCAAGAAGCTTTGCAAAAGAATAATAAAAGTTATAAAAAGTCGAAAAAGGTAATTTTTGTCTATTGTTTTTCATGTATCTTTTTACGTTTTCAACTATAAATTCAGTATTAAATAAGGAAACTTGGAACAACTTTTTTATGCTTTTAGATAATGAAACTTGCCTATCTTTTGAGAGCTTGGAGCAAAGATAGTGAAGAAAGAGAAGGAAAAGTTTTAACCCTACTTGCTGAGCGGGCTTTTGAGGTTTGTATAAGTTATAACTTTTGCTGTTGTCTAAAAGAAAAAATCATTTGGATGAGAAAAAAAACCAATTGCGTTTTGATTTGTACTAATAATAAAGCTGAAAGTCCCTCTGTCTGTCCGGATCTCTGTGACGGGCATGGCACCTAGACCGTTCGGCTGATTTTCATGAAATTTGGCACAAAGTTAGTTTGCAGCATGGAGGTGTGAACCTCGAAGCGATTTTTTGAAAATTCGATGTTGTTCTTTTTCTATTCCAATTTTAAGAACAAAATTCTCATAAGATGGACGAGTAAATTAAGAAATTATCATAACGTGGAACCGTAACATGGGCACAAGCTACCAAATATACAGGCGAACCAAAAGACCTTTTAATTTTCTACTACGGGCAAAGCCGTGCGGGTACCACTAGTAGTTTATAAACTTAGAATGGTATTGAAAACATTTTGGGAATGATTATTATGGTTAAAATCTGCAATCCCCATTTTTATGATTACTAACATTAAAATCTCCCATTAGTGATGTATTTTCTAGCATTTAAAAAATATGTTTTGTAAATGCTAAATGAAGCTAATTTCGATTCCACTTCTAATGAATGGGCAATTCATTCTTTCAAATAAAAGTTAAAAGTCATTTGTGTCATTAGGCAAAATTATTATCGCTAGCAATTGTTTTAACACAATGTAACTTGAACACTACACAATTTTCCTTCTTAACAAAACTTTTTTCTGAGCATATTTTTGGAAAACTTAGAGGGAATTAAAATGTTATCAACTAGTTGCTTTAGATTGATATATATATATATATATATATATATATATATATATATATATATATATATATATATATATATATATATATATATATATCTGTATGTGTGAAAGGATTTTTTTGTTCGCATACAAGAGAATTTGAAAATTCTGCATAAAATTGAAATAAAAATTAAATACTTTTAGATTCATATTGAAACAGAGTTTACTGGTTCTAACACTTTAGGTGCTAACTGGAAGAAGCTAAAATTTTTCACAAGAGCTATAAGGTAATTTTTGAGTCTCTAAAGGGCAAACAAACCTATAATGCAACCTATAACAACAGGGATGCCATGCCGCAGGAAAAATTCATGAAATTCAAAAATTAACAAAAAAAACAGGGAAAATCTAGGGAATTTGAAAGTTTCCTTAAAAGTCTATCAAGTGCAGGGAATTTTATGTATTTATTTATTTATTTATTTATTCTGTTGAAGTTGCAAAAATCAATGCCCAAATATATAAACTACTAAAAAATTAATAAATGAAAAATAATAATCAATATATAAATACATGCATCTTTAATGTTATGTAAATTTAATTTAAAGAGCATGAGGTTATTGTTCTGCTTGTGTATTTTTAATCTTTTTAGAGCCAAGTAGTTTTTTTTTTTTAAATAAAAAGTTAAACAAAGCATAAATATTTTCTCCTTGTGCAATTATTTTATCTTTAATGAATTATTCTTTACTTTCTGTTAATTTTATTTATTAATTTTTTTCCCCTGTGGAAACTGAGAAAATATGCTTGTTTGTATTGCCGCATATTCATACAGGGAAAACATGGGGAATTTTTTTCCTGGAACTGTTTGGCATCCCTTTATAATGAAAAAAACTGAAACAAATAAACCAGCATCATTTGTTTTTTGCATTACAGAGTTATAGCTAAGTTATCTCTCTCTTAGCATAAAATATTCCTTTATATTTTCACACATCTTTTATAGTCTGTGAACCATTTTTTTTTTTTTTTTTTAAATCCATGTGTGACTTTAACATCGATTCTGTCCTCCTAGTTTCTTCCAGGAAATTGAAAGCAAGTAAAAAAAAAAAAAAAAAACAATTACTGAAAGCTTAGTAACATACTTTTGTGAATTGTTAAATAAAGGATATAAAGTTTTTAACCTGTTGGGCAAAAATTATTGTTTTGTCATATCTGTCCCTGTCATTTCTGTCCCCTATTTTAAAGGCAGTTTCAGGTGACAGTAACTTTTAAGCAAATTTCCTCTCTCTATGGTTGGGACAAACCTAACCTTGCAGCAAGGGCACCCTGATAGGAGGTCACAGATCGCTGTGACCTCCAAAAACATTCCTCATTCAGCAAATTTTGTCTAACAATTTGGCAAATGTGAAAACAAAACTGCATTTTTAAATGCCCAAATGTCCCTTTTCATTGGATGTTTACATAACTTAATCATTCGGCTAAATTTGGAGTTCCATTTGACAAATTGAGAATTTCCGCCCTTCCCAAAAATTTGAGGTGCCCCTGCCTGGCATCATTGTCAAGAGTACGTAGATCCTAATAACTTCATTACAAAGCTGTCAGATTAATTTTGCCCCAATATAGGTAACGTCAACTGATGCACTGAACAAGTCAGATGACAGCAGGAATAGAATTGGAAGAGTATTGTCGTAGCACAATATTGTTTTTAACAAATAAAGAAACACATGGTTGTCACTGTTCACAGCTGGGGCTGGAATTTTTCAGCAGCCATTTTCAATGAAATGATCGCCCGTTGGTGAATAGGGACCGCTAATCTAGGGCTTTAACTTAAGGTGTGTACAAAATATCTCTCATTATATAAATGTATTTCAAATTCTTATTTGAAAATTAGGGTAAGAAAGCTTACAATATAGTTTAATATTCAACCAATTTTTCAAGCTTTCTACTTAGCACTTTATTTTGTAATATTCAAAATATAAGATTTCTGATAATGATTTTTGTTAATTAGAACAATTCGTGATTTAAGTGCTTTTACTGTCATGCTTTTTCTAGGTTAAAGACTATGCTGAATGCTTTACTGCCTGTAAGCAGATAATGGAGAAAGGATATAAAGATGGCTGGTTAGTGTGTAACACATTAGGTAGCTGTGATGAATTCAATAAAATTCCAGCAAGGCATGTATACCTTTTTTGGCTTGGTTGTTATAATTTTTTGAAAATTTTCTCAATTTCGAGAAAAGTTGTCTACAATGTCTAGTATTGTGCCCCGCCACATACATTCGCTAATAATAAAGTAATCAACTAGAATGCTTGTTATGTACCAATTTTAAGTGAGTACTAGCTGCGTCGCCTGGCTTTGCACGGTGTACCTCGAAAACAAAAGTTATGTCAAGTAATGGGTGTTCAACAATCAGGCTTGAAAAAAAGAGAAATCAGCGAAATTTTGCGCCATATTGCAGAAAAATAACCAAAAAGGAAACATTTTAAATCCCCCGATTACAGGAAAGCCTCAAAACAAAAACCAGAATTTTATTTCTTCATATTTGAGAAAAAAAATGGCAACACGTCTTTCTTCTCAATGATTTTCTTCATGCTACAAATTTTAATGAAAGCATTGCTGCAGAAAGTTGAGATGAAGCACTGAATAATAAGTTGGATGGAGGAAAGCCTTCAAAAAGTAGGAATTTTATGTCAAAATGTAAGTATCCTAATTAATAGTTTTTAATTGATATCTCCACTTATTATAATTGGAGGATTATGTTAAATAGCCAAACATAAAGACGGGGAAAGCTACAAGTCCATTGATACTTGGTTCGAAGGTCAGTTTACTAGCGTTTGAGAGAAGTAACTCAGACTTAGATAGATAAGTAGGGGGTGGGGGGCAAAATGAGGCAAAGTTTCCCCTAATTTCAGAGGTTAATCGGGCCTTGGCAGAGACCGTTGAATAAGCTAAGCTTAGGCGTCAAACTGTGGTTTAGCCGAATGACCCATTTATGTAATTTTAATTAATTGCTATAGAAAACTATCTGTCTCTGTTCATTATTTATTTTGATTAAGCAGTTTTTGTTGTAATTAACAATTTTTAACACAGGCTTAAAATTAATTTATATCATAATACTGTGGCAAGATTTCAATCTTTTTTGTAACAAACATAATGTATGCAGTGTTTGATAAATTGAATTTTTTCGAATCATTTGGAAAGTATGATGCATTATTGACAATTATTTAAAGCATAAGTTGTTACAGTGTGGCTTTCGTGAGTTGTGCTATGACCTTGGCATTGTTTACTTGGTTTAGGGGAGATCAGTGAAACAAATGTGTTGCTGGCTTAGATTTCAGTTGGAACAATATTTCAAAATTGCTTTGAAAATGAGCCAATTCAACTCAGCTTCAATTTTCCTTTCTGATAGCCCAAAACAGAGGTAAACATTGTCAAAGTAGGAGCTCAACTTGTCAGAGCCACACTATTCTATCTTTTTTTTTGTGTAAAGTTATTAATTTATTCCAAGTTGTAAGCAGTCTGAAAGCTTTTTTTTTAATATTTTGATTTATGACAGCGTACGCACTGTTGTGAAACATTGTTTTCTTACGTTTTATTCTGTATGTGGTTATCTGTAGTATCAAGCTGAAACTTAACAATAGTTCAGTTGCTATTAATTCAATAGTTTTCCTCTTTGATTTCATATGGACACTCCCAAATACTGTGCACTCATTATTTCGACTTTGTAATTAAATATATTGTCACATTTGTAGAATGTCTTATTAGTAGTCATATGAAATATATTCCCAACATTAAAAAGCATCAAATATTTTTATTTTTATGTAAAGTAACAAGATTATGATTTTCGACACATTTATGGAGAATTAACGTTGTTCTTTACTGTAATAGTCATTGTTTTTTATTCTTGTACAGGTGTGATCTTTTATCTTTTTCTGTTTCGTACTGTTCTGAAGATCACATGCAAGATATTTTAAAAGCAAGGTCAGAACTACAACTCCAGGTAATGAGATACTGAAATGTAGTACAATAAAATGTATTTTTGAAGTTTTTTTGCTTTAGCATGATATTTGAATGTACACATAATGGAATGAAATGTATGTAAGTACTTTTTCTTATTCTGCCTTTTCCAATAGTAAAACTTTTTTATTTAAATTCTTGGTGAATGTATCTGCAGTAAACTAGTTAACATTTTTATTTGTTTAGAAAGGTTAAATAAATTTGACTTAGTACTAGTTAATGGCATCAAAATTTCAATAATGGGCAGTTTTCAAGTTAAAAAAATATGTTTCCAATGCTTGACTGAATGACAATAGAAAATCTTTCATTCTTGTAACTTGAGCTATTATCTAGTTGTATGATTTAAGATTCTTTGAAAATCTAAACTTTTCTTTTCACCCGAAAGAAAGCAATTTTCTATCTATATGCTATCAGGTTACATATTAGTTTGAAAATATACTTTTGGTTTCATTCAAACTTTTAGCCAGAAAATTATTCAAATTTCAAGATGAATTTTTTCTTCTGGAAATTTTGGGGAATTTTTTGTTCACCAATTTAGTTTTGCCAAATCTTCTTTCAATAGATTTATAATTGTATATCATTTATCGTAGTGCAAATGCATGGTCCCTTGATCACTTACTCCCCCTCCCAAAAAATTAATACTGTTTTGAATAAAATTTGATTCTCTACTTTAATAACACCAACTGTCAAATCTATTGTTAATTTAACATTTTTAATATATATATATATATAGTTTAAATTTTATTAAAAATATTAACTTGAGCGTTAGTTACACTCATCACGTATGAGCTAAATCTATTCTAGCATTTACATAAGAGTAGCTTGGTATCTATTTTTTATTTATTTATGTACATTTATTCTCCATATGTTGATAACATTGGCTTCAGTTGATTCTGATATGGTTTTTGGATTAATGAAAAAAAAAAGCATCCATGTGTGTGTGTGTGTAAATTAGGTTTTCTGTAAGTAAAGTATATAAAATGAGAATAAATAAAAGTTGTATGTCTATCATCGATATGTAAGTATGGTTTTTGTGTTGTTAAATTGCTGAGACAAGTTCTTATCCCACATAATGCAACTTTGCAATGTTTCTGTTTACGGTTACAATTTCGATTTTGAGAATTATGCATTCTTATTTTAGGCTCTACAGGGTAGAGTAAAGTATCTTATTGGTGATGATGCGGTAAAATTATGTGAAAAAAATTCTTTGTCATTGGTAAGAATTTTTGTTCAATTTTAGTATCATTGTACTCATCTACACACTTGATATGCTTGTTATTGATGCTATTTTTAACTGACTTCAAAAAGAGGAGGTTATGATTTCGTCTTGCGGCTTTTTATGTATGGTTTCGTATTATTCCAAGACTACTGGACCGATTTGAAATTTTTTTTGTTTTGTTTGGAAGGGAATTCTGGGTTTGTTTCCCAGATGGTCCCATGGTAATTTGGTCTGGATCTGATGAGGGGTCCCGGAGAAATCCAAGAAACTTTGAATTTCACACGTTGTAGCTACGTAATCCAGTTTCACGTCAGCAGGCGGAATACGTCACAGGTCACATGGTTTTTCCGATAGGTGTTACTAATATTTTACTACGTAGCAAAGCAGTAAAGTAAATATATTTTGCTACTTTAATAGCTGAATCAATTACCTTAATATTATTTCGAACTAAAACAACTCTTATTTAGTCACTATTTTTTTTTTTTAATATTTCAGTTTTTAAACATATTTAGTGTTCAATCTAAGGGGATTTGAATACAGAACACCCCTCCCCCGATGATTTAATTTATATACTTTCATAATATGTTGTAACTGTTGTCTGATTTCTCAAGTTTGACCAGTATTCTAGATTTACTATTTCACAATGCCGCCAGTTTAATTTGAAATTAGGGTTACAGTCGGGGCTCATTATAACGACCACTCATTAACCCCTTGAGGACCTGCTCACGGAAAACAAAACGCAGCCACGGGACCGAACGTTACGAAATGGAACTCCGCCATCTGCCCGAGCATTTACAGCAGTTAAGCCTAACTTTACAAAAATATTCATATAAAATCAGCTTCTCAAAATAATGACTTCAAGTTTTTAAGTTGTGTAAACAATGTACTACTGATTACTAGTTATTAATATAAAGAAAATGACATTATTAGAAGGGAGTGAAATGAGTAGAAAACTAAAATTTTAACTATGCGCACCAAATTAAATGTTATGCGCACAAAAACTAAGTTAAACATTGTGAGTGTGGAATCAAAGAAAAAGAAATGTAGCAATAATAATCTGTACATAATGTAATTTTAATTAAACGAATTTAGGTTAATTTAAACTAGTTAAATTCCCACCAAACAAGTCTCAAAACTGCTTCATAATGCACTTGAAAACATTCCCCTTCACTCACTTTGCTAACCATTTTTATTGCAGTTTTCCAGTCTTCAAATGAAAAAGAATAAATAAAGAAGAACAAAATCAGAATGGATTTAAAAATAATAATGAACTTCAGTGCCCCTTTAAATCATTCATGTATTTTCATTGAGCGGGGGAGGGGGGGGGGATCCCAACAGTCTGGAACACATACCATATGCAAAATATATGCAAAAATATTTTAACCTTCCTCCCCTCCCCCATAATTTATTCAGCTAGATGTATATCTCTTTCAATTACTCGTAACAAAAAAAGAAGCAGCCAAGATATAAACAAGAGCAATTGAGACCTTATAAATCATATGTGCAGAGCAGTGATTTATTTTCTGTTTACATTAATAAATTTAAAAGTAATTTTGGCTTTTCTAATATTAAAATTTTCAAATTCTTTCTTTTCAAGCATATTCTCCAGCATACTGCACTTTTAATTTCAAACAAATGTTCATCCATTTTGAATAGTTTAAAAGAAAAGAAGATGAACTGATTGCAAAAAATTTAGAATTACTAAAGCATTTTAAATTGTCCAGATATGTAATTTTGGCAACATTTATTGATCAGCAAGCAAGTGTCTTTTGGTTGCTATGTGGATAACATTGAGACCCTCGCAACTCATTTATTTTTAAAACTTAAAAAAGTAGGGTTACATATTTTTGAATAAATGTTTTGTATCATTAGTTTTTGTATGTGTTACTTTTATTTCAGCTCTCATTATTTATCATTTTCTACCAAAATTAAATGATTTTACTTTTTATGTTTTCTATCTTATATGATACAGCTTTAAGTGCACGTTTTTCTAGTTCTTTGTTCTTTCTATACTTTTCCTTCCTTTCTTTTCTTTCTTTCTTTTTTTAATTTTTTATAAAAAGTTTATTTTTATATTCTCTTTAAAATTTCAAAATGATTTTATATAAGTGAAATTGTAAAGAAAGATTTGTTAGAGACACATTAATAGTCGAAAGTTTTTTTTTTTTTTGGCATTGTATAGCAACCCTTAAGCATTTATTTTAAGTGCAAAGATATGTTAGGTTTGTAGAAACTTACGTTTAATCTTTCTGAAATCATTATTGTTTCCCAAGATTAATTTTCCTAATAATGTCCAGTTTCAGGAGGCAGAAAGCTCAGAAACTGATACAAATGGCACAAATGCTTTATGGCATGCTACTGGGAAAACTCTTCAGGTGTTACAAACAACTACACAAACAACAAAAGCAGCTTTAACATCAGTTAAGAGTACAAAATTTTGGAAAGATGCTGTCAAGTAAGTGAGATGATTTTGGCGGATTTTGAACTATAAAAATAATTAATATCAGTATACATAAGTTTAGTTTTTTGTATCTTCAACTTGCATGAATATTTTCAATGTCTTCATTGGTGAATAAGTTTCTTTCCAACTTTTTTTTTTTTTTTAAATTCATTGTTTGCTGATGATTTTAAGGATATTAAGTACTCAATGCTACTGTGTTTTCTTTAATACAATATCCCTTTTGTTTTTCAACCTCGGGGCATTGGAAACTGCTTTACTTTCTGATATAATGAGAAACCTTTGAAATTTTTTTTAAAACTATACTGTTTTGAAATTCCTAAATATTTATTTCTCATAAAAAAATTTCATAATAATATGTGTGATAAATGCTAAAATTTGAAAGCATTTTATACATTGCCTATATTTCAAAAAGTCAATTTGTTAACTTAAGTTATTTAAGAGTCCTAAACGTACATTGCAAATTACAAGGCTCTTCAAGTTTTTCATACCTCAATCGGTTGTTCTTGCTAAGCATAAGATTTTTTTACGTTCATCTATTACAAATTTGTGATGAAGTGGTTTATTACATTCATTCATTTTTAGAAAAACATTTATTTATCATGATATTTATTTTAAGATGTATCAGGAAACTGTCTATACAGTATTAAACTTCACATTCACTGCACAAAAGGAAATATATTCACACCTTTTTTGTTTATTACATTCATGCATTTTTAGAAACACTTTTATTTATTTATCATGATTTTTATTTTAAGATGTATCAGGAAACTATCTATACAATATTAAACTTTACATTCACTGCATGAAGGGAAATATATTCAAACTTTTTTTTAGTTTTTTACAAAAACTTCAGACAAATATGTGACATATTTTCAAAACATGTCTTTAGCTAATTTTGATAAAAGGAACATTTTAACTATTAATCAGCTCAATTTTTACTTAAAGCATTCTTTTCTTCTTTTGATCATATTCAAAATGTCACAAAAGTTGCCTACAATTTTATTTTGCTTTCTTCATGATTTCTTTTCATGCTGTCTTTTACCCATTTTAACATCCTGTATATATTTAACTCTTTTTAAAGATATTTATCCCAACCATCTTTACTTTTTTCGCTGCTTTTTTCTACTGTGGAAAACGTATTAACTTCTAATGAATATTGGTAAGTTTAACACAGTAACTTGCTAATTTAGTTATGTGCAATAAAATCTGTAATTTTTCTCTCCTTTTCCACTTCTGTTTGTTTAGTTATATCTTCTTCAAATATTTTTCCCTTTTTTGTCAATGAACTTTTTTTATTCAATGCAATGCATTCTATAATTCAGTCATTTTTTTATTGATTTTATTATGTCTATTTCTTGTTAAATTGTCATTTGAATTGGGGATAACATTTTTGATTGTTGGTCTAAATTTTCAATAATTCCTCTTGCATTGAGAACTTAAATTTATATTTCAAGGTATAAAGTTTTTTCTTTATTCTAAAATTTCTTAAACTTTTTTTTTTAATGAGGAGCAAAAATATTTATTTCATTCTGTCCAGACTCAAAAACAAGCAAATCAATATCAGATAATTAAATGTAAAATGAACTCGCCACTAATATTCTAGTGTTTATTTTTCAGCTAACTATTTTAAAATGACAGAAAATGTATAGTATTTTTTGGTACCTTTCATTATCAGCCCAAACAATTTCAAGGTTTCTCAGTGTATCACAAACTAGATTTTATGTTTAGAAAAACAATTGTTAGTATATTTGCTTTAGAAATAAATGTGAGTATTGAATAAAACTTGAGGGCTCGACCGATGGCATTTTTTGGCCGATGGGCCGATGCCGATTGTTGGCCGATTGTTCAAAGATGGCTGATGGCCGATTGTTTCCCTCCAAATGGCCGATTGCCGATGGCCGATGCCGTTGGCCGATAGCAAAAAAAAGTAAGAAAAAAAACTAATTTAAATTCTGATACTTTTAATTAAAATTATGTTTTTCGCAATCACAAGTTGTGCCAGGGCCCTACTCATTGGAGTTATTGTTTCTAGAAACTGCTCCTGTCCCCCCAAACCAGCCCCTTCTACTGGGCAGTTACGTGTGTATAGTTGTGTGTGTGTAGGTGCACATGCATGTGTGGGCTTGTGTGTGCATAGACCTGTGCATACACGTAGGCGTGTGTGTTTCTGTGCGTGTGTAGTCGCTTGTGCATGTGTAGTCTTGTGTTTGCATAGACTTGTGTATGCACATGGGCGTGTGTGTGTATGTGTATGAGCGTGTGTAGGACATAGACACCACCAACCAGGAGAAGCGGATTTCGGGGCACATTGCTCAGAACCAGAGGAAACGCGCCTGCAGAGGACAGTGGGCGGGAGTGCTATAGAGGGAGGCGGAGGGAGGAGGCAGAATAAAATCAGTGTAACATCAAGGACAGTCAAATGAGAACAATAAGCAATCGTGATTGCGCAAAAAAACTAACAGAAATAAATTGATAAGATTGTCAAGGATTTAAAGAATCATAGATTCAATTCACTTTACTTCCTTTCTACGAATAAGGAATTGTAATCACAAAAAAGAAAAAAAAAATCAGATTTCGATCTAAATTTCTATTTTAAGCTCACCCAATTTAAACTTCACATTTTTTTCGGCACATCTGTACATGCATTTGTACCTAAGAACATATAGATGACCGAACTAGCCATTTTGAATGCCTCCTTAGTTAATTATCGCAAATTCTCTTGTGATGTCTTCATGCCTGCAAACTTGCGTCACTCAAAAACGTTATGAAATAGTAAGTTGAAAACTCATACGTACGCGTTATGATCTAAAAGTTCAAGGACAAGTTGTATAAAACCTTACCCTGAATAGTTCACATTACCGAAGTACATCTATCTACAAAATAGTCACCTTGAACGACTATGCACTTCTGCGAACGTTTGTATAGCTTTTATAAGGACTCCTGGAAGATATTTATTGCAACCTCCTGTAAGGCCTCTTGCGCTACTGCTTTAACTTCATTGTGGGGAAGAAGGCGACTTTCACGTTGAGGATGCACGGTTCAATTGGTCAATACTCTGATATGACAAACAAATAACATAACGTTTTGTCGGACTTAGCTCCGTATGACTTTTACCTGTTCCCAGTTAAAAAAAAACATTTGCATGGACGCCGCTTTCTTCCGTCAGGAGAAGGTAAAGCTGCATCACAGAAGGAAGTGAAAAATGGCTTCCAGAAGTGTTTCCAAAAGTTATAAGACACTGGCAGAAGTACATAGTCCGTCAAGGTGACCTTTTGAAGGTGGATGTGCTTCGGTATTGTGAACTATTCTGGGTAAGGTTTTATACAGCTTGTCCCCCGAACTTTTGGAGATCGTAGGGGAAACTGCTGTACCCATGGATGGTTGTACCTACGGACGTTGGTCGGGAAATTCTGGGTATTGTCGAGAGAGATCCTAATTGGGGTTCAAAGTGTGTGTCACAGCCCTCTCCAGTACCCCAGGAAGTTTCAACGCCATCAAACGAACATTTAAGATTCTATCACATTTTTTCTGTTTTAGTAGGACCTAAGTAAAAAAAAAACCTGACCAATTTCTTTCTTTTCATCCGTCATGGATTATTCGTTTTTGTTGTAGGTATCATGATTTCCTATATTTTGAACGTTTTGTTTCTGATATTTAATGTTGTAAAACTGTGGTTCTGTCAATGTGACTGGCTTGCAAAACCAAAATGGCGTACCTTTGTAGCCACGGACAGCAATTTTTAGTCTCCTTGGGTCACACCTGAGTCTTCTTACAATGTGAAGTATCTCAAAATGATGCCTTGTCATCAACGTCCGAAATTTGCTTTCCACAATGATGATGAATTTGAAGTAAGGCTTGAAGATATAATGTTAAGTAACCTTCACCTGTTGTAGGATCTACAGACGGTCAATCCCACCTGTTTTCATTTGAAGTCAACTTTTACAGATTTTGTCGGTTTAATCTAAAATGAGTTTTTTTTGTGGTGGGTTAATTTTGGTTAAAGGTTTAAATTTGCATATAAACTGAAGTTATTATGTAGGTACATAGAAAGCAATACTATCATGAATCTAGTTATTATTTTTTTGTTTAAACACATAATAATTATTCATAACATCAGTAACTCTCTTAAGAGTAATGACTTTTTTAAAGAGTTCACTGATGTTAAAAATTAAGGAGAATTAAAAAAAGAAAAAACCTTTAATTAATTTTCAAAGTTTAATTTCTGTTGGATATTTTATTTAATGTTATTTTCAATGGATGTTTGAGGTATTTCAATATAAAATGGCTTATGAAAAGTTATTGAGTATAATTGAGTTCCTCAGACCTACCTATATATTATTTTTTTATATGTCCACGGGTACAAAGGCACCTGTCCGCGGAGTGAACGGGGTGTTGTACCCACGGACAAAAAAGATGGTTTTTAAGAAATCTTTTTTGAAGTTGAAAACTTTGAGATTTTCACCTGACAAATTAGATGATAAGTTACAGATTTTGCTAAAAAAAAATCTGATCGATTATCCATTCCCAGAGACCAACAAAAATTGAAAAGTAAATTTTGCCTGTCGGTACAGCAGCTTCTCCTACTACGTACATTCTGTATAGGGTGTAGTTATGCTTCTCCTTTTTTGACTGCTGTATGATGGAAGACAAAGAACAAGAGCCAAAAAAAAGAAAGAAAGAAAAAAAAGGGAGAAAAACAAAGAGACTGTTAAGTAACCAATTGATTTTTTTTATTTTTTTTAATTGAACATATATCAAAGATTTCAGTAATATTGTAATAATGTATGGATTTAGATACACTAAACTTAGTAAAAAAACATTAAATTATGTTGCTTAATCATTCAAAAAAAAAATAAATAAAACTATGAAACCGTCAACAAATTACGCAATTAAAGTGGAAAGATTGCACGTAGACATTTTTTAGTCATCAAATTAAACAAAAAAGGTAACAGATAAATTACTGTATTAAATCATAATAGGAATATTTTGATACTTATTTAAAATTTATGAATAGAAAAGTTTGCATTTTTCATAAAAGCTATAACAGTGACAAAAATTTTGCGGAAAAAAGAAATAGCCATGAAAAGAGTGAGGTTCTTAAAACGCAGCTACAATAAACAAACTCAATATTTACACCAAGTTAAAAACTGAATACATATACTACTTGATCTGATATTTGCACGCGTAATATTGAACAATTTGATTTTTTAATCTTTTATGAAGCACTACAAACAAGTTCAAATTAATTTTTTTCAATTTAACAATAATTTTCTGAAATTAAAAAAAAATGCATAATAGAAAATCCTTGAAACTTTTCTATAACATATTATTAAAAATATGATGAAAACGAAAATAACTGATTCATAATTTCATTGATTTTATATAAATACATAAAAATAGTTACTTACAACAGAAAAAAAATCGATCGCTATTAATGATGCAAAAAAGCTGGCGCATTACGAAATGTAGGTAAAACATGTATAAGAAATATGTAAAATGACATTTCCTGACCAAAATAAATAATCGCTAAATATTTAAGAAATGCTTGAAATGACAAGGGTGGATTGGGGGGGGAGGGGTCACCCTCTGATTTTGGAGCAACTCACAACATTAAACTTCGGCCTTATTTTTTTAGTACAGAACCGCTACCACCAACGCCTCAGAAGAGTTTCTGAATCTACTTCAGCACTTCCGAAGAAAAAATTCAAAAGTCCCTTTGATTTCCGAATTATGTCACCATTCAAAACGTCTTTAATCAGTTTCTTACATTAATGCTCTAAATTCTTTCCAAACAATAGATAAAGCTTGAAAAAAAAATATCTCTAATTTTATGAATGGTGTTAGTTTTAAACAACTAAGAAGTACAACTAGAGTTTAATTTCAGAAATTGAGGGAGTGGTAGAAGGGGCATGCAAGTGTTCTCGGAAATAGAAAAAAATAGTCGTAAAAAATAGAGTTCAAAATAATCATAAACATTGAGCAGAAAAACCCTTTTAAAACTTGCACCACAGTTTGTTTTGACGTGCAGTGGCGGATTTAAAATATAGCAAATGTTGCAATTGCGCGAGAGGCCCCATAACCATAGGGGCACCTAAGAGTTACAAAAATGCTTATCATAAATGTTTTACAATTTCTGTGATAGAGAAATAGGGCCCCAAAATGCATTTTGACGGGCCCCAAACTTGTAGCTCCGCCAAAGCGATACAGAAAAGACTGCATTACTGTGATTCATATTACAAATATCGAAAAATTAAAAATTACTGTTGGTTCAACGGGAATGTAACAAAATGAAACAAAACCAGTTTCGCCATCTCATTTGTTTCCATGGTCTCCAATTCGGCAATATATCAACAAATGATCGCCAGTCTGAGATGCTATATTAGTTTTCCATTGAAATAAGTAATTAATAGCCACAAAAAATCAGTAAATAGGCTTTTTAGAACACCCGATCGAAAACAAAAAGGGAAGTGCACAACTGGAACGGACAGCTTACCATTTTTGGGTTATGTATGACTTACGAGAGATACATACGTACGTCCAGCTGCAAGAAACAACGCAATTATTAACTTGTTCGGTACCTGAATGCAGTATTAAAAACTCTTTCAGGGGTGACTAAAATAGAAATTCCTACTGAAATTTAAGTAAATAATTTTATATGAAAACAATAGCTCCCTTTACTTTGTATTAAAAAGTAAAACAACAAAGGTCCTTTTTTTTTTCAAAAACATCGGCCGATTCCATCGGCTTTTCGATGCTTTTTAAGACTGATGGGCCGATGTTTCCTGCAAGTTAGCATTGGCCACTGATGCCGATGTCTAAATTGTTGAATCATCGGCGCCGATGTATCGGCCAGGCCGATGCATCGGTCAAGTCCTATGAAACTTAATTGAATTATCTACGAAAATGCAAAGAGCTTCATTTAATATATTCATAGATATAATTATCTGCTTATAATATGATATTGAATCCAGGCTTATCGCCGCCTCTGTTCTATACTTTGCTTTATTTCTTTCCCTTGCTGAAATATTTGTGAAGAGTAAAAACTTTTTCTAACGTTGTGCTAAAGGTCTCCCACATGAGCAGCAATAAGAAATAAGTGCCATAATAAATTACACAAGTTATCAATCTATGAAGGGAAAGAAAAAGAGAATATAAGAGTTAAAATGTGGTTTTTGATGCATGTTTCATTCCTTAAAAATAATGCCTTATAAAATTTGTTCAAATTACTTTCTCCTAGTAATACTTCCAGCATCAGTAACTTTATCTATATTGCCTTTAATGTTGAATGCCTTATAAGATTATACCTTGCTCAAATTTTAAGGCAGGAAATTGAAAAAAAAAAAAAAAACAAACAAACAAACAAAGAAAATGTGATATTTAAAGCTTGAATAGATTTCCTCCCTTGCTCAAAAAGCCAACTGAGAATTTTATTTTAAGTAAAAACATTATTGATGATAAGATGTGCTTGAGATGAGATTATTGCAGCTATACTTGATTGAGTTTTATCTTTTTCTTTAAAATTCTTTATTTCCTTATTTTTTTCACTTTGTTCAAAAATTGAAAAAGAAAAGAAAAATAGGGGTGAGAGGGAAAGAAAGGTTTGTCATTTTTTGCTCATAAATCATTAAAAAGAAAAAAAAAATCAGCCTCTTGTTATAAAAGTTAAGCTAAAGTTTTGGTTAAAAATCTTTTGTGGTAGTTGTATGTTTCATTTTAAAACAAATTTGATTTTTATAGCTGGATTCAACCACTTGGAATATCTTGGAAAGAAAATATGTCTGATATTGATGAAAATTGTAACAAAAGTTTTAACAAGCAAGGAATTTGTGATTTCTATTCTGGGCTAATTGAAAATTCTCATATCAGTAAAGTAAGTTCAGTATCTAATTAGTTTCTTTCAGCTCTGTAGTTGAAAAGAATGCAAGAGAACATCATACTCTTTAGTATTTGATTTGTAGTTGTAAAAATAATCCAAATTGTTTTCAAACCATACTTCTAAAAATAACAATGTCTGTTTGCTTTGTAAAATTTTAAGCTGACTAAGTAATCTAAATTGACCTTTATTTACCTAACAAAAACTACTCAACCATTACAGATGAGTAAGCCCCCCCCCCCCCTAAAAAAAATCCTAACTATAACGTTTTCTTAAAATATGCTTTTGAATGTTATGGAAATACTTGCTACTTTTTTTTTTGCAATGTATGCACCGTAAAATGTATAAAATGTAGAAAAGGAAGACAATGAAAAAGGAACACCTTCTACATTGATTTTGCTTTGTGTTGATTTTCTCTCAAGAATGCATATGCATATATCTATATTATCTATAATTGAGTAACTTCCCATAAATAGTTTATTTTTTATGTTGTTATATGCCTTAAAATAGCTTTCTGGTTTAAACAAATTGTCCAGTTATACATTAAAACTTGTTCTTTATTGTTACATGTTGTGAGTGTATTCATTATATCTTTTCTTACTGTGGCACTCTGTTCATTAAAATCTTTGCCATTAACTTATATTATTTAGTTCCAACTAACATTATTTTTATAATAAATGTTTAGGTAGTTGGTTGTGAGTTACTTTTTATTGCATGTTGATTTGAATCTGTGCATGAACTGAAAATTTCATTGAAAAAATGCTGTGACTAATTTATTGATGAACAATCCGTTTGTGCACTTCTAAGATACTTTTTTCTATCTGTTGGTTACTCTAGTCATTTAAATAATAGTGGCTGTTTTTGAGGTTAAAATGACTAATACCTAATTATTCTTTTAGTTAGAAGTTAACTACTTTCGATATGCTAGACCTGATTTTCCTCAGTCGCTGGAGATTGCTTTCTGTATATTTCGTGCATGTTTATTAGAAGATTTTTTGAAATATGAATCATCTAAGACTGCTGTTGAAAATCCCGGTATGACTAACATTCTAAAATGTATTTCTTTTTTTAAATCAAATATTTGTTAAGCTTTTTTTTTTTTTTTTTCAGTTTTTTCCTTTACCAAAAAACTTGATCATTGATCGAAGCCTTAAATAATTACTATTGATAAAAATAAATTTACATAAATTGGTATAAACTTTAAAAATAAATTTAGCAAATGTGAATGTTAATGAAATAGAATTAAAATAAATTTATGATCAGCTCACATCAGACAGAAAGCTGAACATTACTGCCTTGCAATTGGAAGTGATTCCCTGAGAGAATTTAGCTTTAGCTTATGAAAACAGAAATGCTGTTTTTATCTCCAAAGAATATCCTGTTATTTAGATCTTATTACATCTTTAAAAACTCTATTCACTCAGATGTATGTTTCCTGCAGAGGGCGTTTCTGAGTTATAAATAAGGGGAAATGTCATGCATGTATTGAATCAAAAGTGATCAGAAATGTAAACAAAGTTATGTTAGTGCTTCTAACAAAATGTGTCTCCTTGTTTAAATGTGCAAATGAAAAAAACATTTTAAACTTTAAACATTTAATAGGATTCTGTTCTAATATGTTGTATGTTCACTACTAGTTATGAGTAATTGCTGAAATTTGTAGAAGAGCTGTTAGTAAAAGCAGTAGTATGTTATGTTAACTTTTGGATTATGTTGTATTATCGTTTTTATTTAATATTTTTAATGCTAATTTTTTAATGCGTAATTATTCTTACATAATGTCTTTGGTTTTGTCCCATTTTATATTTATAATTTTACTACATAAAATTTAGCCCTTACAGAAAATTGAATCAAAACTTTAATAACCACAGTCAAAATAGTATTGTTAAGAAACTAACCTCCCCCCCCCCCACCCCTACCCCCCGTTTTGACTCAATTTCTTACTTTAAGGAGCTTTTTCTGCTCCTTAACCACTTTATGTGATTAGTATTTATAACTTTTACGTACTGCAGTTGATGTTTTTTTTTTACTCTTTTCTTTTTCATGGTATGAAACATAATACTGAAAAGCTCATTTTTTACTGTCGTTATCTGTTTAAAAGTCTTTGTTCTTTTCCAAAAATGCATTACTGGAGAGAGGAAATGACGAACAATTATATGTACGAGTATATGCAATGATATACTTGTATTTAAAAAATTTGTATAATGAATTCAAATAAAATCTAATTGTATTTTCTTTTCTAGTTATATTTGATATTGCAAGAGCCTTTTTATCAGAAGATTTAGTTTACAGCCTTTGTGTGCTTTTAACCTTCAAAGAGGTAAATAGATTTTCTTCAGTCTTCCTTTATCCATATATGTGTGCACGTATGGGCAATTCTCCAGAAAAATGTTATTTTGCATCCAAAACTTTTCAGTTTTTCATCTTTTCACATGTGTGCGGTTTGGCATTTTTTAGAGAAATAAGATATGTGTTTTTTTTTTTTTTTAACTGCAAAATTTCCAAAAACATCTTCCTTTATTTTAAGATATTGAAGTTAAATTTGTTAGTTTTATCAAAAGTGTCACTTTGCAATTTTGGTTTCCTATGCTTTCTTTAATCTTGATTCATGGATCAATTGGTTAATTAATATTTCATTAAGTTTATCATCTAAAAGCTTAAGAAATATGCTAAAAATGCTATAGTATTGATTATTTTTTTTAAATATTCATCAATTTTTCTAATGAGTTTCAGTTTAACATGTGGAATAAAGCATTCAAAGTTTTTAAAAAAAATTTCAAAAAACCAAGCATCTAAAATATTAGAAATAATGCACTTAGTAGGGTCTGGTGGGGTAAAGTGGTCATAAAATCGTATGTTTTCAACTTAGGTGGATAATAAATGCAACAAATTCTTTAAACACTTCAACTTTTTTTGTTGTTATTTTACATTGCATTATTAAAGAACACGGTACATTAAATTTTAGGAAGAAAAATATTGATTTTAGTAGTTTTATAGAACTTTCTTTTCCCTATGTTTTTATGACCACTTTACCCCATGGGGTGGGGGAAAGTGGTCATAGCATGGGGTAAAGTGGTCATAGTTAAAAATAGTAGCAAAACCATTATAAAAAACCCTAATACTTGTATATTTCAGTTGTTTTTATAATTACAAGTATATTCACGAGTACATGTGTACACGAATATATACGTGTTGTGTTATACACGAGTAAACACGTTCCTATATGAGTAGATACATGTATACATCAGATACATGCATGCACGTGCCTACTCAAGTATATACGTATAAATACGAGTATATAAGCATGTATACTTGATTACCTACAGGAGTCTATACGTGTCTACATGAGTACATACGTATCACATGTATATACGTGTCACGTATATGTACGTGTCACGTGTATATACGAGTATATACGTGTATGCACTTGTATCTTGAGAAAATACGTGCATACTTGAGTATATATGTGTATACTAGAAGTATATACGCACATATAAGTGTACGTACATACATATACGGGTGTACACGAGTTAATTCGTGGATACATCCAGTGCGTCTGTGTGTCTACTCACGTATATATAATATGGAAGCACGAGTATATACACATGTACACGTGTACACACGATTATATACCTGTATAGACGTATATACGTACATTATCGTGTATACACCAGTATATGTATGTGTACACGAGAATATACGCTTATATACATGTCGGCCTACAGAGTGAATCTAAGCTCTTGGGCAAAAATCAAAGGGGTGTGAGAGGGGAGGATAGAAAGATAAGAGGAAGAAAGATAAGAAGCAAAGAATCATAAGGAAGTTATAATCACTGACGTGCTACATGCACACAAAGCCAGGAGGCAAAGCAGGGCACAAATTTGTTTCACACAGATGATTTTACCTAACATTTTAGTTTTTAAGAAATATTTAGAGCAGTTGTTGAAAGTTATGGTCCGTAGTAGCTCTAATACACGCATCGCAACAAAGGCGCAGCAGCTGATGAAAAATTTTCAAAAGTCTCGTTTTTGCAACAGAGAGGGATCTGTAAATGCGACGCATGATGTTTTTCAGCTAAAGGCCGTAAATTTCATCAATCAGTTTAAAACTTTCTTAAGTCCTAAAATGTTGTGTAAAATTGCATTTGTGTAATATATATATATATATATATATATATATATATATATATATATATATATATATATATATATATATATATATATAGAAATTTGTGACTTTTTTTGCATCCATCAATTTCTCACTTTGCGTGCATGTAGCGCGTCAGCATTGTGTTTGTGACCATATGTTCCTTATTAACTCTTACTTCTTCTCCTCTCCTCTAACACCTTTTATTAATTTGCTCAAGAATGCAAACTCAACCTGTACACTTTTATATCATATGCTTGTATGTAAGTGTCTACTCGAGTACATACGCGTATATACCTGAGTATATAAGTGTTCTTATATATACGAGTATAAGCGAGCATATACGTGTATAGTAGAATGTATAGCTGTGTGGATAAAAAATATTTGCAGATACCCATATATGTATTTATTGGCGCATTTATGTGAATACGTCTATGTACATGTCAACACGAGTATATATGCGTATAAATATACGCATATACTCGTATATTTAACCCCGTTTACTGTAAAAACAATACATATTGAGTAAAATTAATATTTAATTTGTATCTGCCTTATACCTAAAGATTAAGTGACATTAGAAGAACAATATTCGTTAAGCCTAATATTATGACCACTTTACCCCATCTTACTTAAATTGTTCTAAAAAATTATCTAAAATATATTCAGCTAACTGCTAATGAGTAAGAGTTCTTGAGAAATGTAGGAAGCTTCTTGTACAGTCAATCTGTTCCTAATTCTAACAAACAAAATTTCCCAAGGATGTTAAAATAGGTGTTTAGATTTTAAAATTTTTCATGTTCACGAAAAATATTTTTTTTACCAAAAAAAATTTTTCCAGTTGTAAAATTTTGTATTAAAAATGTAGTTTCTAACTGCTTTACTCTAAAATAAAAGTTTCACATTCATTCGAACGTTTATTTCCAAGCTATAGCCATTTATTTGACGTATGACCACTTTACCCCATTGACCACTTTCCCCCACCAGACCCTATCATTTTTTCCTCAGTCTATCATCATTAAGCACAAAGTTATAACTTTTGATCTGGATGGTAATGACATTTTAAGGTACTTCTACTTTATAAGACATAAAATATAGCTACCATCATTACATCGTTAATTTTTAGATATTTTAAACTAAAATTCACTTAATGTAAGTGTCGCATAGTCCCGGGGTAGGGAGGTCAAATGACTAATAGTCCAGTCAATAGGTAGAAAAAAACGGGCTTGCTTTACAAAAATGGGATCAAAGATTTTATTTTTTAAATTTGTGTATACTAGTGCCAATATGAATAAACCAACTTAAAAGAAGTGACAATTCACACTGCCTGTCACAAATGCTATATCAATGAGCAATCAATCTCTTCCTTTGAAGTAATAGTTGAAACTAACATGTTAACTAAATTTCTCAAGAAAGATTTCTGGCAAATTATAACAAGATTAGTCTTATTCAACCTCTTGAGACATATTTCGAAGAGTGTGGCATCGAAGTCAGGCAGACTTAAGAAGATCCCGACTTACTGCTCTTTCAGAGGTGAAGGAAATTGAAAAGGTTGTTATGGTGGGCAAGAGGATATGAATCTGTTGGTGCTGATGACAGCTTTAGGACAGCCTTTCAGCAACTTGTTCTTTTTAAAACCTGGTAGAGGGAATGCTTGTGATTTGTTTTTTTTTTTCCCCACTAAATCTTTTAAGTTTGACCCCAGCAATATTCTTTTCATCCATGCGTTTAGTGGGTGTGATACGACTTCGGCAATCTTTGGCCAAGAAAAAATTAAGTTGTACAAAATAGGCAAAAAAAAAAACTCCTGAAATTAAGGAAGCTATTGAAGTATTTACGGACTCAAGCAGCCATCATGATGCCGTAGCTGCAGCTGGAGAAAACATTTTGAAAATATTATACACAGGTGACATAAAGTATTTGAACCTATCTTTGGATACTTTGTGATTTAATCTTTTTATAAAACTAGTATACAGAGCTAAAATAAATCTTGCAGGGCTACCTCCAATGTGCGGGGGGGGGGGGGGGGAGGGGATGCTGGACGCTATCACTCATATCGATGCTACCACCAAATTCAAAGTTGGTAGGGCAACATAATTGATCCAGAGAAATGGGGTTGGGAACGCAGAACGCAAGGTCTAATGTCTGTTGACACAAAAAGAGATTCAGTTACTCAGAATCTTTTGAAGATTGTACCTTGTACCTGCAAGAAAAATTGTACTGGAGGCTGTTCTTGTCGCAATGCAGGTTTAAAATGCTCCAGCATGTGCAAACACTGCAGTGGCACAAATTGTGAAAATGTTGCAGAAATTTCATCTTTGGATGAGACTGCTGAAGATGATTTGTTCCAGGAGCTTTTGGAATTACCGCAACAAGGAGATGAACAATGAAAGGAATACAGCTTCTTTCTACCCCCTACAGATTCTGAATCGGGAGAACCTGGGCCTTCAAAACGGCTTCTAAGATAAACAGCGTATTTTGTTGTCCTTTCTCTATTTGCTGTCGAATGAATCTCCCTGTAATTTAGATGTACAGTGGCTCCCAAAAGTGTTCGTACACCTACGATTTTCAATGAAATAGGCCATTATCCATTGGTTAGAATTAATATTTCGGACTAGGTATTTTATTATAAGATCTATGATCTATATTTAACAAAACTACATGAAAATTTTTAATAAAACATTAAAACATAATTTTTAAAAAATCAAAAACTAAAAATTGCCGGAAATTTTATCTCACAAAAGTCTTCGTACACTTTGAAAAAATGTCAAAAAATTAGTAAATAATCTAACTTTTTACAAAGTTATTATTTAGTAGAACATCATGCAGTATCAACAAGAGCTTTGAAACGTCTGGGAATAGATTTCATTGTTTTTTTCTTTCTTTTTTTGCGTAATTTCTGAGTAAGTGTTCAACCCCAGTTTGAGTCTTACTGTTTCTAGCTCTATTTTCGTTTCAAAGCTGTATTTTCGTAATCTAGCCCCCAGATATCTCTAAATATGTTACATTAAGTTCAAATCTGGAGATTGAGGGGGTATTTCTAAGCTTAAGGACAATTTTTGAGGCACCAAACGCAAACGTATGCTTCTTATTGTTATCTCGATAAAAAAACAAAGTTGTTTCCGATTGCCAAATTTTGGGCTAATGGTTTAAAATTGC
The DNA here is from genome assembly GCF_026930045.1 of Uloborus diversus. NCBI lineage: Eukaryota > Metazoa > Arthropoda > Arachnida > Araneae > Uloboridae > Uloborus > Uloborus diversus. The sequence goes on along the minus strand of NC_072736.1, from coordinate 69,799,888 downwards.
TTTTTAAAATATTTAAATGAACAGCATGATTCATTATTTAATCAAAAAATTCCAAATTTCCAAGTCCCGATGCTGTAATGCACCCTCACATTAAAACACTTTCACCGTCCTGATTAACTGATCCAACTAAGTTCTTCAGATTAAATTCCTCATTTTTTCTTTTATTTACAATTATACAACAATTTAACCCAAAATGTTAAATTTATTTTCATCTATAAGTAAGACGTTGTTCCAAAACGTTTTGAGCTTATTTATCATTGATTTTGCGACGGAAAGCGTAAGCTTACTGTTATTCGCACGAACAAGAAAATTTCTGCAGGAAGAGGTCCCATTTAATCCAGTTAATCAGAGAACTTGACGAACGATTTTAGGTGAAAATTAAACGTAAAATGTTTCATTCAATTCTGCAGAAATTTTTTCAGCACTCAAATGTGTATTTTTCATAATTTTTTTAACTGTAAACCTCCGATCACGCATTGTTAACTTTGCCAGTTGACCTTTTCTTACCGTGTTTTCGATCATATTCTTGTCTTTAAAGCATTTTATCAAGCACTTCACTATAGAATGGTATAAATTACCTAATTTAGAGACATTTCAAACCAATTTACCGCTACTGTGAGTAAACAATTCAAATTTCGAATGGTGTTTGTGGTGTTTTTCAAATACCAGTCATTTTAAAGTAATAAGCACAATATTAAGGAATAAATAAACAAAAAATTAAAGCCAAATGACTTTTAAGGGCCAACACAATGCAAAAATAATAAAAAAATGACATATGATAGTTTTAATCAGGAATTTATTCGAAAAAATTTGAGTGTACGACGACTTTTGTGGCGTATTATTTCTCCGTCTCTTCATTTTTTGAAAAATTTCAAAAATGAAATCTGGCAATATTTTGAAAAAAACTACTGAGTTTTATTCAGAATGGCATAAGAATGGTGTGAAAAAAAATTGGACTTCATATTCAAATTCAGTTTTGCATTATTTTGGTTTTACTACAAAATTTCAAGGTGTACGAACACTTTTGGGAGCCACTGTATGTATTAAGCATCTACAGTTGGATTTTCATTTTGAAAGGGAATTCTTTTGGGTTTTTTATGCCTCAAAAAGTCAGTTTCTGCAGAATTTTTTCAAAGTGTTCATTACGTATTACTATTGTACCTTCATTTATGCATTATTATGTCTATTGTTTGCTTATTATCACCCTAATATTTATTCATTCACATTTATATTCAAATATCGCATTTTCGCTTGTAATAGAATAGATGGTACGAATTATGTGCTTTAAATGAATGAGAAGATTATGTAATTCAATTACAAACTGCAATATAAGTCATATGTTATTGGAGTCTAATGAAGACTACCTCTGTCAGACCAGAAATATTAGTTCGTGAGCGGTGAGGGAGGGTTTATTATTATTGTATCAGAGCATAGTATGCATGATTGTGTTGATTGTTTGCTTATAAGCTGCCTAATATTCATTCCTTCACATTAATATTTTAAAATCTCATCTTTGTTTGCAATAATTAGACTAGAATGTACGAATTATATGCCTCAAATGAATGTATATATTGTGCAATCCAGTTACAAACTGTAATTTATCATCTGTTATTGGAATTTGATGAAGACTACCTCTGTCAGATCAGAAATGTTAGTTTGTGAGCAGTGGGGAAGGTTTTTTTTTTATTATTGCATCGTCGTATGTGCTTTAAATGAATGTGTATATATGTATTTCAGTTTCATAATGCATCGTCTGTTTTTGGAGTCTAGTGGGAACTAATCTGTCAGCCAGAATTGCTACTCTGTGTCCAGCGGGGGGGGGGGGGGGGGGGGGGGGGGGGGGGGGTTAGCAAGAAACTCAAACTTCTCTAACTGTTGATAAACTCTCTGAAACTAAAGTTTCTATTCAAGTTCTAATAATTATGACGCCTTGCTTTCGGTGTGAAAGCTTTTTTTTTCGGAGTGGAGGAAAACTGCCTATTTTCAAAAAGCTATAGCAAGCTTGCTATTTGTGCTACAAAAAAATTATGAGTACAAAAGTTGTAGGAAATTTTATGTTCTTTAAACTTTATATTTAATACTTCTTTCTAAGTTGAACCATTTCAGAGATATTTTGAAAAAAATAAAAAAAAGTCATAAATTTTTGTGGTTTTTCGGCCCCCAAAAGTTTTTTCGGGGTCTTTCATGTTGGATAACTTGGTTTTTCCATGTAGGCACCAATATATACAAATTTAAAAAAAAAACTTTGACCCCATTTTTTGTAAGGTAAAATGTATCTATTGACTGGACTATAAACATTGTGTATTTAAAGACTCAAATTGGTGACCGGAAATGGCCAGCACGTGTAATGACATAGACAAAGAGATAAAGAATGCACCTCATATCACTGAATATGTAATATATGGCATACTAGAAGTCCTGACCTTAGCCAAAGAATTCATGAGGGAGCAAAGATACAACAACAATTCTCACGAGACTTCAGAAGAGAGCTTGCCTTTAACTCAGGAGACATTAAATTCCCTTATGAGTAAAATTAAGATAAGGCACAATGATCAAAGTGTTATAGGACATATTGCGTCTGCGCCAAATGAAGAAATTTACACTGCAAAATAACCCAAGCCCAGTGAGACAATGCCGCAACAAAGTTGAATCACTTTGTCGTGACCGAGGAGCTTTGAAAGACTGAAGCAGCTTGCATTATCAAAAGAAATCCCAAATAAGGAACCAACCGAAATTCAGATACATACAATAACAACTTCACATTATCATTTTAAGACAGTTGACACATTATAAAGAGAACTCATAATTTATACTCACCACATCACCGAAATCATGGTTTTCATGCGGAATATGAGACACAAGAACTCCACAAAGCGCAAGAAATGATGAGTTCGGAATCAGAGTTCGGTGGCAAGAAAAAGTTTATTCACGGGAGGCAATTTCACTACAGTCACAGCTTGGTAAACACAACACGCACTAGCACGATGAACACAATATGCGTATGGCCAAGAGGAGGTTGCACACAAAATGCATTTTCTCACAGCCATTGGGGGAGCCGTTACTTCACCATAAGATTCAAAGGTACTGTGTCATTCTTCTGTACACTTTACGCACATGGGCGGCAGACTCCCCTCAAACAAAACCACGTCACATTCATCATAGCCACGGCGCAGCATAGCCATCAGGTTGATCACCTTGTGACAAGCACTTTCGTCAAAATTGAATTCAGGAAAAATTTCCCTCCAAAAAAGCGCTTCACTTCTATATATAAACTTTTCATAGAATTTTCTAGAACAAATGATTGCATCATCTCAAAACTATCAAGAATTAGTTCTGCCAAGAATCAAAAGAAAATCAAACCAAAACCAACGTCTGATTGGCTGAAAGTTCACTGACCAAAACTAATGAATTCATGACGTCATCACTTTCTCACAGAATTTCACAAGCGAAAGACCTCAGCCACAAATCCTGTAAAACAGCTATCATATGAATCTGATCGAAGACACTTGGAAATAGTTAAATCATTGTAAAAATCATTACCAATGAAACATAAATAACTAACATTCTTGTTGGAGTGTGATCAGGGTGCATAAATGCCTGCCACGATTAAAAAACATGGCAGTTTAATGTCACATAAAATGTTGCGCTTATCAAAGCATGTACTCAGTACTAATAGTAAAGAGTGTTAAAATATAGTTATATTTTTTAATTAATTTCTCCTGACTACTGTGAACAAATGTATAAGGAGACATGAAAGGTACGACACAATTTTATTTGTCAACATAAGTACCAAGCGCATTGAAACATTTTTCATACTGCTTGATAAGCTTCAGAAAGCCCTTCAGGAAAACATCAGGGCTTTGCATATGAACTATACTACGTTGTACTAGGACATCCTCTTGTGGAAATGGAAGAGGCAATTCAGGAAAAACGGCCTTGCCTTTTCATTGGTTTTTTGATGTTAGGTGATAACGCGAGACCACACTTCACGACAGCAATTTAAAACAGATTGCAACTCTTGGTAGGTAGTGCCTACACTATCCGCCATAGTCTTGATCTTGCACCCAGTACCTTCCATCTGTTTCAGGTTTTGAAAGAGAATCTGGACGGAACACACTTTGGAAGCAATACTGAAGTAAAACAAGCCTTTAAATGTTTCTTCTGAATGCAAAGTTCTTAGTTTTTCTTGGAATGCTTTTTGAAGCTGATCAATTAGCATGACAAATGTCTCAATGTCCTTGGTACTTGTTGAAAAATAAAGTTATATCTTACCTTTAATGTCTCATTCTATTTTTTGACTTCCATGCGAAACTCTGACCACAGTCAACAGGGGAAACTTTTTTTCTCTCTCCCCCTTGTACTTCTTATTAAAATAATGAGTGTGTCACCTTTTATTATCTAATGAGTCTATTAATTTGCAAAAAATTGTACATACTGATTTTTTTTTTAAATATTTGTGACAGATGTAGGTGAACCTTTTTTCTTTATGTTTTATAATATAACTTAGCAAGTTTTAAAAGACAAGTGCTTTTTGTTACATGTAGGGAGAAGAAGCAGAACCTTTCCTTTCTTCATTACCAAGTACACCTTTAGTTTTGCAATTTGGAAGTCTTTATTTTGCTATCAAGCTACTGAATGAAATAGGCACAGCAACTTTTTCAGTTGATAATGATGATGATTTAAATCCTTTGGATATTATAAAAAAGGTAAATATACTAGTGTGATTTATTAAGGTATAAAAGTCTTTGAAATTAATTTATAATTTATTTATTGTAATTTCCCCATATCAGTAGTAATTATTTGTACTGATTAGGGTTAAAACTGGTGTACCTTAAGCATTGTTGGGGAGTTCCATAGATATTTTTTTTCTTCTAGTTGTAGCTAACTTTCTGCCTCAATGGATAATAATTTAATTTAGATGTTGCATAGCTCATAATTTAGGCTAATAAAAAAAGTGGGATTTATTAACAATGTTTCTTTATTAAAATTTCCTTGTTTTGTATGACAACAATTTTACATACCATTCCACTATTTTACATTTTTGTTTTTGACTATTAAGAAAGTAGTATCACTTTTAAAACTTAATAGGCTTTTAATGGTTTTAAAAGCAAATGCTATAATTCAAGCATTTGTACTTTTTTTTCCTTAAATGATAATCAAATAAAATATACCCAAACCTGTTTTTGTGCAGTGGATAAGGTCCACATTAAAAAAAAATGCATAAAAAAAGCCTTTGAAACTTCACCAGTAGCTATAAAAAAGTTGCTGCAACACAGTTAAAAATATATGCAGTGAATAGGGGACCGCATAAAAAAAGTCTCACAAAGGAAATAACTCAAAAACTTGCAAAATAACTAGGAATTGCTTCTTTAAACAAAATCAAATTAAACCAAGTGATGATAATTTTGCCCAATAGTCAGACAAAATTTCCGGGATAAGAAAATTTTTGGGAGGTCACAGTAATTTCCCTTCTGGATGCTCTTATCATTACTTGAAGATACTACCTTGCACTCTCTTTATAAATAATTTTGACAGATTGAGTCTCAATCTGATTGAATTTTTATGTACAACATAAAAAAAAAATCACAGAAAAAGAAAAGACTGCACAAAAACAGGTTTGAGTGTACTTATGAATGATGATGAATTACGATATGAAACTCGTAATACTTAAAATGGGTACTCTAATGCAGTTTTTTTTTTTTTTTTTTTTTTTGATATTTAAAGACCCTTGTAAATATTTTTTGTGATTTTTGACTCACCCTAGCTCAATGTCGTTATCCCACATCAATCCATTCCCATCAGTTTATCAATTGGTTCAGTTTTGATTTTTTATGTTTAGAGTTATGTGCAAATACATTTCTGCAAGAATCAAAAGGGGAACCATTTTATTTGGTTTGTCAATAATTTTTTAAGTTTTTTTTTTTAATATGTTATTATATATGTGTTTGCGTGTTTGTTTAGCTTTACGCTACTGTAAAATCAACTTTTTATAAAGAGTCTTTGGAGTTTTGTTTTTCCTCGGGCAAGGATTTTTATATGATTACTACAGTTTTTTACATCTTATTTTGCCCTTGAACTTCTTATTTTATAGATGTTTACTTCCTTGTGACATTGTGATTGTGTGGTGTGTATTTTTTAAGCATTTACATTTTCATTACCGCCGATTTATTGATTAATATTGCATTACAAAATGTATACTTGCCCACTTTTATACATTAGGCATAAAATTTATGCATTTTAGTGATGTTTGTTGTTTATTTTTTGTACTCTAATATGAAACTTAATAGATTTTTTTTGTCAGCTTTAAACATGGACGCCCATATGCAAAGTTGAAAGGGGGGGGGGGAGGCTCAAATATTTCCCCCGTGGTTTAGTTGCAGATTTTCTCCATGGAAATTGATTTCAGGAAGATTAGAGTCATTAAAATATGACATAACTTATTCATTAATGGCTGGAGAAGAAATGGTTTTAAATTTTTGCAAAGAAAAAAGTACTGAAAGCAAGGAAGTTCTAATTTCAAAGGGGGGACTCGAGCCCCCCTTGCCCCCCTATATGGGCGTCCTTGGCTTTAAAGGATAACTATTTTTAAATCTTTGGTTTGGCTTTGTTTTCATTCTGTTCTTTTCATCATAGGCTTTGGATGTAGAAAAATCTGGCATGGTATTGGATGAAAAAAGTAGGAAATATTATGACCTTCTCCAAAAATACAATAAAATGTTGTATGATTTCATACAAGCTGAAATTTTACACAGTATTGGTGGGGGAGTAGATGCTACACGATTTACTACTGATGATGTGTATAAAAAAGATACGATTTTAGGTATTTCTATGTAAGTAAAACTTTTATCCAACTGTAATATATTGATTTGTCTTAATATCTTTTAAATTCTCTTTTCTCTGGAAGAAGATTTTGTTTTGTATATTTTTATTTTTTCCGAGTGCTTTGAAGTGCATGAACAGTGAATTAGTATGATGTATTATGTACAAAGAATAGCTGGACACTGTAATTCTCTCATATTAACATGGATGCCCACAGGGGAGGGGGGGGGGGGGGTTATGGCACAAATTGGCGCCATCTAAATTTTTAGTTTTTTTTCAAATTGTTTTATTTATTATTTAAATTAATTTATTGATTTATTTTTCATTCAAATTATTCATTTTATTTTATTTCAGTTGATTCTGTTTGTGTTTCAATTCCTTTATTTATTTAGTTTTTGTTTTGTTTGTGTGTGTGTGTGTGTCATTGGCGTAGCACAGAGCTTTTCTATTAAAATATCAATAATAACTATAATTAAAAATAAATAAATAAAAAATATTTTTAAAAAATAAAAAAAATATTTAAAAAATAATATGAAAAAGGTAAAGAGAGTTTAGATTTGGGGGGCGGGGATTTGCACCATTGACTTTTGGGGGGAATATCCTTGAAAAGAACTCTCCTAAAAATACCGATTTTGCACTATGCTCCATGCCCCCCTCCCCCCCACACTCTGTTGACTCCCTTGGAAAATGTGTAAATTAATAAAAGTCTAGATCTTTTAAATTTTGATGCTTATGATTTTTATGATGTCTGGAATGGTCCATTTTACTTCTTAAAAAGAGATGGTCCCATCTGTCCTTCCACTGAAATTATGTATGGCTTATCCGTGCAAGTAGTTCAGAAGGTGACCCCCCCCCCCTCCTCCTCTCTAGTAAAGTAAGATAAAATCAAGCTCAAACTTAAACATTCTTACCTTTTTATGTTTCATGGACTAGGTCTGATTGTAACATCAGTTAAAAAAGATGATGAGTAACAACAACTTTTAATGATTCTCGTTATGATCAATCTGCTGTTCAACTCTACATAATTGGTAGAAGCACTTCAGGGTTGTTTTAAGGCATAGGCTAAAGGGGAAAATACCCCAGGACCTGTACTCAAGAGATGACCCTGACATCTATTATTTTCATTGTTAATTTCTATTTTATTGCAGTAACAAAATAAAAATTGCTTTTAAAGGAAGAAAACTATATTCTAAAGAACAAGTGCAGTATTTTACTTTGACAATGTAATTTTTTGACCCCTACTGTTTATTCAATAGAAGATCAATTTTAGTGACACTGAGCAGATTCAAACTTAATGATCAGACTAAAACATTACGAAAACATAAAAAAGCTGATTTATAGAAGAAAAGTAGACAGTTTACTTTTAATATGTTTTAATTCTAAAAGAGTAAATTCATTATCATGCATAAATATTTAATCAAAATTAGAGATGTAAAATTTCCAGAAATTTTGAAGTGGTGGGGAAAAAATGTTTTTTTACTGGGGTTTGTTTTGGGAAAAAATTGGAAAATTTGATTTTTTTATTAATAAAAATATTGTATCTTAATAGCTCTGTGTTTCTTGGAACATATAAAAGGTTAAGCATCAAAAAATATATGCTGCAATCCACACCAGTGGCGGATACAATGGGGGGTCATGCCCCCCTCCCCAAAAAAAACCGCAACAGTACTTGAATGTTTGCTTGAATAAATAAAAAAACTTGATCAAAATACAAGTAGGGCACATGGGTAACGCCCCGCCCCCAGAATCTGCGAAATTCCTTTGTAATCGATATAAGGTTCATAAAGGTTCATTGCATTTGAGTAGAGTAGTGACTGCTTGAAAAAAAAAACATGAACAAAACCATAAGAAAAGTAAATAATTTTGAATTTCCTTTTTTGTAGCATTACATGTTATTTAATATCGATACATAGCTTTGCTTGAGACAGTTGTTCTCGGCGCTGACTTCAAGAGCCAGTTAACTGAACAGTAACAAAAAAGTGTTTGCCGCCCGATCGTTATTTATGCAACAAATTTAATGGATGATAGGAATATTTCCTGAGCTGTAAGGCATCGCTTCAATTGATAAGACATTTGAGTGTGTAATTATTTTTTATGCTAAGTCTCTGTAAATGATTACTCTTTTCTGTTGTGTTTTTTAGACAGCTTTGCTTTTGTTCGCGCTGAGTTTATTTGTAAATGTGTTGTGAATAGTTAATTAGTTTAAAACAATGTTTTGGATTTTGTGTCGTGCAAGAAATGTAAAATTTTAGTTTCGTGTTAGCGCAAAAGCTTGTTATACAAGGGTTCCCGTAAATTAGACCTTTGTATTAGACCAGTGATTCCCAACCAGGAGGCGATCGAACTCTTCTAGGGGGCGATAAATTTCTGGGGGGCGATAGGGGGCGACCAATATTCGTATACCTGGTAATAGGAAATTCTTGACCTTTCAAAAACTATATTTATTAAAACAAATCGGTACACAATTCAGAAATATCTTTCAGAATACCTATGTTGTGTAATAGCAAACCAAGTAGTATATGGCACGTCAAATCAAAGAAAATCGTTTCCAGAAAATAAGGCATGTATGATTTACAGCTCAATCAAATCTGTTCGGATAAAAAAAAAGTCTTGTTTTATTGCCGTTTTCAAGAGGAAAAAAATAATCTTGTAAGTACTGGCTGACCATTGGCGCCAGTATATATTTAACGCCTGAAAAGTGGATGGATGTGTGTAGGAATGGATTTTTGCATTTACTTATCAGTTGTCATTTTTAATCTTGCAATCAACTCATAAACCTCCTTACGTACTTTCTATTGTTTGATTTAATTTAGTGAATTTCTGTATAATTGTGCATATTTCGTAGTGTGGAAGTTCGATATGAATTCGAAAAAGAAGTGCCGGCAGGATTCAGCAGAGTATTTAAAATTTGGTTTTGTCACGTCACCGCAAAATGTGCAGTTTCCGCATTGTCTTTTGTGCGATAAAACATTTTCTAGCATGAAGCGATAAAGCCCTTGCGACTGAAAGAGCATTTGTCAAGAACACATGGTGACAAAGCTAATAAACCTCTTAGTTATTTTCAAGACCTGAAAACAACCAAAGGTGGGTGAATTACTTAGAAGACAAGCAACATATCTTGACAAAGGTCTTCTTGCTTCTTACGAAGTGTCTCTTTTGATAGCAAAATGTGGTAAGCCTCATACGATTGGCAAATCTCTTATTCTACCGGCTGCCAAAAAAATAGTTGAAATTTTGCTTGGTGAGGGCTCCAGTAAAAAGATAAGTCAATCTCTCCTCCTGAGTAACAACAGTTTCCAGGAGAATAGATGAAATGGCTGCTGACGTTGAGTGCAAACTCATAAATGTTTTGAAACAAAGTAAATTTGCACTACAGATTGATGAATCAACTGTGACTGATAACAGAGCTATTTTATTAGCATACGTGAGGTTTATTAATGAGCTGAAAGAGATAACTGAGGAAATGTTGTTCGCCAGAACTTTGATTACTGATACAAAGTGATCGTCGATTTTTAAAGTGGTGAAGGATTATTTTGAAGAAAAAGAAATTTCGTTGACAAATGTAAGTGCTTGCGCAGCAAATGGTGCCCCTGCCATGGCGGGTCGTCATATTGGGTTTCTTGCACACCTTAAAAAGAAGTGTCAGAAGTGATTACCATCCATTGTGTCATTCATCGTCAACACTTGGCTGCAAAAAAATTGAGTGGTGTTCTACATGAAACCTTACAATTAGTCATTACTGGTATTAACAAGATCGAAGCTAATTCTCTCAATGATCGCCTGTTTCGAGAGCTTTTCCATGAAAATGATGAAAAATTCGAAAGCTTGCGTTTACATACGTCTGTGAGATGACTTTCCAAAGGAAACTTTTTGCGCCGTTTCTTTGAATTATTCAACTCTGTAGCTGAGTTTCTCGGCTTGCATGATCCTGCTTTAAGTGGGAATTTGAAACAGCGCAAATTGGAACTTGGGTATCTCACAGATATTTTTTAAAAAATGAACGAAGTCAACATTAAGCTTCAAGGAAACAAGATGAACCTCATCAAGGCCAAAAGCATAATTTCAGCATTCATTGCCAAATTCGAAATCCATAAGACAAATATTGGCCGTAAAGAATTTATCCTGTTTCCGACTCTAAAAGAAAGTTTAATCGTGGATGATGAACTTCCTGAAGAAAAAATTTTTATTGATCACCTTGATCAGTTAAAAAAAGAACATGGAATCAAGGTTTGCAGATTTGATCAACTTACAAATTCCTGACTGAATTTTAGATTTGAAGATGTGGATGAACTGGAAAACTCTTTGCAGACAGAGTTTATGGATTTGAAATTTGATTGTGAATCAAAAATTACTTTCAAGCAATACGTTACGAACTTGCCTGGGTGAAACTTATGGGGAACAACTTTGGAAAAAAGTTGAACAGCTCCTCATCTCATTCTCCTCAACATATTTAGTTGAAAGAGGATTTAACTCTGTAGTGAAGCTTCTCACAAAGCGAAGAAATAGATTGGACATCTGCCTCAAAGGGAACCTCAAATTAAAGCCAGACATCAAAGCTTTAACGGAGTTCCATCAAGCACAAGGCAGCCATTAAAAAGGTTAAAAAAAAAACAAATCTTAACAGTTAAAATTTTCAATTTTTTCCGGATTTCAATTAAAAAAAAAAAGCATGTTACTGAAAAATGTGGTATTTTTACTTTTGCTAAGTATGTAAATGACGTTGGTTAATTAAAGCACTTCAAATTACATTTTTTCTTTTTTTTTGGGGGGGGGGGGGGAAGGGAAAGGGGTTAAGAATAAAAAAATCAGTTTTAAAGCTAATTATTGCTTTATCATGCACTTTTTGAAGCTTTAAACTAAAATTAGGCGTTCAGTAACATTAATCTTCACTAAAATCAGCGCCATCTAATTTGTGTTTTTAAGGGAAGAACCGGGGGGGGGGGGGCGATAGGTGTAGTTTAACTTCCGAAAGGGGCGATGGGCCAAAAAAGGTTGAGAACCACTGTATTAGACAAAAACTGTGCGGAAAAAAGCTGTGTTTTGTTAGAAAAGGACTACCTATAACAAAGATAATGAAGTTTTTGGGTGACAAAACATTGTTGTCTTTTTTATTTTGCAAAGTTTAAAAAAAAATGATGAACCCAAATCCAAAGGAAACGTATCCCGATTTCCTGTATCAGACTCTTGAGACTGACGTCCTAATCCACCTCCGACTTGTACACCTGAAAAGAATCAGTCAGTGAGTATTTATCAATGTCTGCATACAAGATAGATGGGTCATAATCAGATATATGAATGAAATGAACATTCTTTATGGAGATATCAATGCACAAAATATATAAAAGAGCAGTAACTGTCGTAAGAAGCTATTTTTCTTAATGATTATTTTATTATAATTAATGTGCAATAACTGTTTAGTTATGTCAATTTGTAATATTTAATCACAACTTTTATGCTAAACAATCCTTCACTTCAGGCCCTGATATATAACTTTCGGGATCCACTACAAATATCAGCAAGCCCTATACTTTTTTCAACTCTTATCTGAGGTGCCTATTTTATTCAAAGACGCTGTGTAAATTTGAACAGGATTAAAACTTTTTTCAGCACAAATTCAAAGTTCACCGTTAGAACAGGAAATATCATACTATTCCTTCACGGCTTTTATGAGATGAATCCCAGAGGTCAAACAAAGTGATTTTTTATCATTATTATTTTAATTAAATTTAACCTCAGTTCAAGAAAATTGCCGTATGTGAGACTACATTCTTAAGTATGACCAAAGGGTGTTTTAACTCGAAATTTTCGAAAATCTTGGGTTGCCGTTTCTTAAAATTTAGAGCTGACAACACATTTTAAAACTGAAAAATTATTAAAAAAAAACTTTAAAAATGGTTATTTCAATGATTTTTGTGTGCAATTTTGGATTTTTTACGGGGGGGGGGGGGGTAGCTTCCTTATAGCTTTCGGAAATTTCAAAAGTCTTCAGAAAATTTTACTTGAGTCCATTATCAACACTGGCCATGACCCCCTCCCCTACAAGGAAATCCTGTATCCGCCCCTGATCCATACATCTTCTTTTTCTGCTTGACAGAAATATATACATAAAGGTAAGTTTATTTAGAAAAAAAAAACTTTTTGTTTTATAACTGAGAGTTTTCTTGTTTAAACACCAGAAATAAGTCAAGTCGTCTTTCAACCAATAATATTGGGTAAGGTGGTGTCTAATCATAACAATTACATTTTCTATTTTAGATTGCGTTTGAAACTTGAAATAATAGTTGTAATTTTTGACTTTCAAACATGATTGATATTGTTTGAAAGAAAAATAAGTATGATTTCCTTTCTTTACAATGTAACTTTGCTGTCTGAAAATGAAGGCTAGTGAGTTTTGATTTTTTCCAGTCCAGTCTAAGTCTAAATCAAAAATAAATTGGTTTTTCTTTTTCTTTCCAACAGAAACCTCAAACCAAAACTGCGTAATGGTTTCTAAAGCTGAACTAAAACTTAAACTGGAGTTTCAGTTTATTTGTACGGCCGTGCTAAGCACAGTAGTAAAAGTAGTCAAACCTGCACTTTTGAACAAATTTGAGAAGTTTTTCTCTGTTTTGTATTTAACTTAATAAATAAAATGTTTTAGGGTCCTTAAATTAGGAACTATTTTTTTTTTTAAATTCTGTGATTAATTAATCATCATTATTTACCAGGTTACTATTATTTATTTTATTTTTTGTTTTGTTTAGGACCTTGGATGATGAAGTGTTTCACACTGCTGTATCTTTAGCACATCATTATTCTGTTCCTCTTTGGGATCTCTACATCACTCATCTAGAATACTTGTTTTCAGAACCAAGGTTATTTTTTTAAACTTTATGTTTCATGGTGAATTTTAACTTCCCTTTTAATACTGTAAAAGCACTTAGTTTCGCAAACTGTAATTTTGGCAAAAAAAAAAGTGGTTAGCATATTTTGTGACTCTGGTAGCCAGTGGCTACTGTTCAGAATTCCTAGTCTAGAGCTTTAGTAGTCTATGTTCTTCATAAAGTTCTTGCAATTAAACAAGAGTCTATATTTGTCTATACCTCAGAGCAGGACTGATGTAAGTCACATAATCGCTACTTTGCAGAAGAGAGGGAATCGTTTGTCTGGCACGTACAAAGGATTGGCCTTGTGCTCTTTTAACACTGGTAAATTGTTACAGAGGATATTTATATATATATATATATATATATATATATATATATATATATATATATATATATATATATATATATATATATATGTATGTATATTAGGATTACATTCATATGGCTCAAAACGGATTCTGCATAGAGGTGTGAACAGAAATTTTGGGACCTGTCTTAGGTGATTGATACGAGCTCACCAATATAGTGTCTACCCCTACGTCCCTACATATATTTCGCCCCTCATTTTAAAAGTGTCAGGCTTGGGTTTGGACCAACAGGTGCCCCCCACCCCCGTGTATGCCCCTGATTACATGCACTCCCATTGATTCTACATACAATGCACTAATAAACTGAAAATCGCAATATTTGGACTTACGCTAGTCTGGCTCTGAGGTACAGATATTTAGTTTTTTTAGAGCGTTTTGTGTGGAAAAATGATAAACCTATTAAAATGGAATTGCCCATATGCAACCTTTATTAGTTTAGTAAACTTAATTCAACATATAAGTCAAGAGATGCACTCAGCCTCTCTTTCAATGTGATTTTTCAAGTGTTTATGGTAGTGTAAAAATATAAACTAAAAATTGCATAACTTTTTAATCCCTCACTGATAATTACAGTGATCTCTTACTTATACGCGACCTCTGTAATATGCCTTTTTCACTTATGCCCGTTTTTCTCACGGGTCCAGCCAGCGATTTAGAAAAACAATGTTAATTCTTATTCATTTGTACGTGAGACCTTAACCCATATTGTACCACATTAAAAAATAATTAATATTTTTCCGAAAAATTGCTATTACAGACTAATAAGAGCTCAAGAAGAAATATAAAATTTTAAAACTTACCAAAATTTTATTAGTTTCAGTTTAACAAGCTGTCCTATATATAGGACGATGGTACAATCCGCTACCGTGTAAGGTTTTCCAGTCAAGCATCCTGGTATGCGTGAAACGGAAGAAAACATTCCATGCAAAGTCCCAAATTACATTTTTTGCAAATAGTCACGGGTTTTTTAGTGCAATTTTTCAGCTGACATCTACGCTGTTTTCCATTCGGGTTTTTAACTAAAATATGATCACTCTGCAACTTCAAAAAAGCTGCGCTTTTTTGCTGAACACCCAGACGTCTTCCTGCAACATTTCGTGGTACACATAAACCAAGGTAAGCAATAGTGACATTTCTACGAAATTCAAGAAGTTCCAAAGATTGTTCTGTAGAAAAGAGTTTCGATATTTTCCAAGCAGCAACCAGTGCAGTTTCAAAGGCATTTATAACTAAAGGTCAATACCACTTTTTACCTTGTATGGAAGAGTAATATGTTTCCATATGATCGTCGAACAAGTCAACACCATTTTTATACTTGTTATATGAAACAACACAAGATGGGATGTCTACTTTTTGTTTTCCACCCTTCATTCTTCTTTCAACTTTTTTAAAACACCTCGTGTCTTCAAAATTTGTGATGAGTGATACTACTCTATTATCGTTCCATCGAACAGCTGCAATCTCATTATTCACGTCAAATTTCCTGTCGGATGTTCCGCGATCCATATTTCCCAGGATTTTAGAGGACTTTAAAGGACATTTTCCCATTCTGTTTTCCCTTACTGTTCCTGTAGCAAAGAATTGCTTGCTTCTCAAATGAGAGAAAAGATTATAAGATGAAAAAAAATTATCCATATAAATTTTATGCTTTGCTGGAGTTTCAATAATGGATAGCAACTCATCAACAACTGTTTCTGATAACAACTTCTGTCCCTTTTTCATCATTTTAGTTTCGTTACAACTAGTGGAACCATGTTCAGAAATGGGGTTCTCTTTTCGTGCCCCTTGATATGGTATAATATGAAAAGGATAACCATCAAAAGATGAAAGTATCCAGAGCTTGTAACCAAATTTCACAGGTTTCCCTTTCATATACATTTTGCATCCATGTCTTCCAAAATAACGAACCATCCTTTCATCAATACTTAAATGCTACGAAAATACACCAAATTGTTGCAAAGCTTCATTCAAAAAATCATAGAGAGAACGAACTTTATAATATCGATCTAAATCAATAGTTGCATTGTCGTTGAAATGTAAATATCGCTTGATATCAGAAAAATGCTTTCTTGACATTGCTTGACTAACCAGAGTTGTTCCTGTATCAGGAGCATTTTCCCAGTACATTTTTTTCTCTTGGTAGAATGTGATAACCACTGTAGAAAAGTATGCCTAAAAATTGTTTGAATTCGTCCGTTTTCAAACAAAAATCATGGTTATTTTTTTGTCCAGCATATTTGCTGCTTTCTTCTACTGCTTTCAAAATCATATTTTTAGCCAAAACCTCGAAAAGCTCCACGGGTGATTTTTCTGAAATTATGTCCAATATCTTCTGATGATTTTCATTAGAAAACTTTTCAGGATGTGATGAAAACTTTGGTACGTGATTAGTCCATTTTGTTTGTGATATATTTATTTCTTCATTGCTATTTATTCCTTTTAAAATTTCAATTGTTCCAGCAGTTTCCTCTTGAAGTTTCTCATCAAAAATAGCGTGACCATGTGCAGTAATAGAGGTTTCATCAATTTCTTCATCATCAGTGACTGTGTCTGGATCAGGTGGCACTGTTATCATTTCAGGATCACTCTCATCTGCTTCATCATCTAATGACATTAAATATTCCACAGCTTCTTCCGTTGTTAAGAATTTCCTACTTGATCTACTAAAAGTACTCATCTCTACTTGTTTTTGACATCAGCTCTCACACTTCGAACAACAATAACTGAGCGAATATTTTAACCCAGTGCAGAAGATAGCGTCACCACGTGATAAAATGCTCATGGTAAATTAACCAACAAAAGCATTCCCCCACAAACACCAGAGAAACCAGTTCCTGCTCACTTTGTTACAACAAAACTGAATAGTATTGACTTCTGGGCCCATCTATTCTGTGAGAGTTCAGATCTGTTCATTGGGAGCGCACAGTAGGGGATTTTACTATCGTCCTATTTACAGGACGGCTGAAAAAACTTCCATAAAACCTATTTAAATGTAGTTTTTTCTCTGCAAATTTTCTTTAGCGTTAACGGATACGACTAAAAGTAATATATTGTGGACAGAATTTTGGCATATTTTTTATAAAATAGATTTGATTAAAAATTAAATTTCGCATAATAAAACAGCAAGAAATCGCTAAATTCAAAAAAACAAAATAAAATAAAATCCTCAAAGTAGAATTCTCAATTTTTGTACTTAGCACTAATCAAGTGTAACGTTTATAACAGTAACAAACATAAGTTAAAATATGTGAAAATACTTATAGTATCGCAAAGAAACTGAGCTGTCCTATATATAGGACGATAGTGAAATATGGGTTAAATGCACCTTTCACTTATGCGCGATATTTTTTTTCAAGTTTTAGTTAAATCGCATATTCACGCTTTGCTTATCGGAAAGTTTGTACCCTTCTTGTTCTGTCTCTTGGAATACATTCACATGCCTTTATTCCATTGTTCAGATTCTTTCAAGAAAGCTTTTGTTTTTCACGCAAGTGTGCTATTGGGGGTGGAATTAGTCTTGGGCTTGACATCGAGAGGGGAGAATGGGTTACATACGAAAAGATTGACGTCACTAAAAGTCGTCGTAGAGTGGTAAGCATTGACATAGCCTATTGAGGATCTTTTGCATCCTCCTAGACTATAGCTCTGATCACGCGACATTTTTTTGGTTTGGGGAATTTACTTACGTACTGTACAGTGTATAAAAATGACAAAACATACAACTTCAAATTTTACATTTTTATTAAATTACAATGCATTAACGGAAATTATGTGTATATTTATTCATTAGTATTAGTAGTGTGGTACTATTAGTATTACTGTAACTGATGTTAACTTATTACATTTAAGTTTATTTGGGGGTTTTCACTTATCCGCGAATCTCACTCGTGCACGAAAATTTTGTTGTCCCCTTTCGTCGCGTATATAAGTGAGAGGTCACTATATTTAGTTTCGTAAATTGATCTATTGACGAAGATTTATCAAGAACAGTTGATGCTCGATTATGCAAACATCTTTGATGACCTTTCAAAATTTTCATAAAATTTAGATTTTCAAATATTGAATACAGTCAAACCTTGATATCTAGGACTTCCTTATCTCAAAACCCTTGATATTCTCAAAAAAAAAAATTCTCCCGCATTTTCTAGAAAAAACACTATGTATTTTCCATAGTTATCTCAAAGTTTATTTTTCAAAGCCCTTGATAAATCGAAATTTTTGCACGGAAAGAAGTTTCATTTGTCGTTTTTCTTTGGCAATGTTTGTAGTAAAACCAGTTCCAGGGACAATTGCATAACGTTTTTCATTCCTTTTCTTGGAAATTTTGTGAATAGGGGATTGGGGCAAGATAATAGGGGACTGTTGGTATAAGGGGTGTTCTGTGTTTTCCCCAGAGCTTAGAATCTTTGTACATTTCTCTCGAACATGTTGTCCACTTTGAGGAAAGAGGATCGATTTTTCGTACGTCAGTTTTCAAGCAAAAACAGAAAATGTGCTCCTCATTTTCATTATTCTGCTTTTTTAACTCCTACAAAATGGCTGCTAAGAACTTTTTGAATGTGGGGTTACTGGTTGAAGATAAAATTAGAATTTTTGAATTTTTAATTGAAAAAAACCAAGTTGAAATTGTTGTTCATTTCAAAATCTCATCCTGCGCACTTTTGACAATTATAAAACTTCAAATCTAGTGAAATATTCAAGGTTACTTTATTAATTGTAATTCAAAGTGGTCCCATAATACATATATAAATGCAAATAGCAAAAGTGTGTGTAATTGTGAGAGTTACTAGTGTAATTTCTTAAAACCTTGATAACTCGATAGCTCGAATTTTCCTCTCACAAAAGATTCGAGATATCAAGGATGTACTGTAGGGTGGGTCAAAAAACAACCTTTTTTTTAAATTTCGATGATGGGTAGTGCAGAAAAAGTACCATTGGTGGAGCAAATTGCACATAAAAAATTTGAATTTTTTCTGACAGTTTCTTGATTTGCCGCAATTGGATTGAAGTTTCGAGAAAATGCTCATTTTTCGCGTTTTTAGCCAAAATTAGTAAAAATAGTATTTTTTTTTTTTTTGATGATGAGTTGCATGTAAATAGTGCCATCAGTGGCACTAAACTCCCATAAAAATTATGGGATGTGTGGTATAGCTCTCTCCTTTGCCACAAATGAGTAAAGGTTTTTGTAATTTTCAGTTTAACATTTTCAATAAAAATTTTCAAATGCAAAAAATTTTGTTTTCACCATATTTCTCTGCCATAATTATATAGTTTTATCACATGTGATTCATTTTTAGATGCATGGTGTGTTATAAATTAACTACTTATTGTGTATGAATTTTTAAATTTAAAATATGCTAAATAAAACTTATTGTAGCTCTCTGTTTGATTAGTGTTCAAAACCAATGGGAGTAATGCAGAATTTGTTCTTAATCACTGGTAAATCTTTTTTAAATAAGAACAAAGTTATTATCTCTTAACTTAAAACAGTCGCGTGAAATAACATTCCCGTAAGAACATGAAAAGAAAAACAAAAAACAACGGTGTCATTGCAGGTGTTTAAAAAATGAAGGAAATAAATAAAGAATTGAAACATTTCGTGTACATTTTTCGTACGAACTCCCGGTCTGACACCTGATAAATAAGATAGATAAAGCACTGAACCTAAAAACTTTCTGGCCCATTCAAACCCAAGCTGATGGCATGCAAAAACCTACTTATGCTATCATTCTATGTTACCTCTGTCATGTATTTCTGCATTGGCAAAGGAAAAGGAAAATACTGAAAATTTGAGCAAAGACTAAAAACACATAATTGACAGTTGTGCAACTGTTTCAACTGGACTGTCCAGAGTTACAAGAAAGCCAACCAGAGCCTATTATGTAATCTAAGAGGTTCACAGCTGCCTACAGAACTCTTTGCTTGCACTTAAGTACCTCGAAACCCAAAGAGGCCTTAGGATGTCTCATACTTTTCGTAATATAAATTGATTTGCCCATTTGATTTGCCTAAAGAAACAACAAAAGTACACAAAAGGGATTTAAAAAAGTAAATAATAAGATGACCTTCCTAAGAATTCATAACAATGCTGCATGCTGCCACAACAATGGATACTTATGAAAACCACCACATTAAAACATTGTGATGAATATTAATTGAATAAATAGATAGCAATTAAAAGAAGAAACAAGGATTGAGAAATTTGAGTATTTAAGGTTTAAGGTTCCAAAATTAAAGTTCAGGTTAACTGAATATGATGATATGCTTGGTTTGGTTCTCAACCAATATCAGCCAACCTCAAATCCCGAAATGCCTTTCGTCACAAAAAGCTGGAATAAACATAGTATCAGAAACAATTTTGGAACCTGAAATCCTATGCCAGCTGTGTGTAATAAATAGAATACTACTAAAATAGCACAGAATTTGCAGATGGCCACAAAGGAAAAGATCCTTTCATTGTAGCAATACTGTAACAGAAGTAAAAGCTCTAAAAGGCAGAAATTCAACTGGAAAAAAGCTTTATTACCTAAAACAATGTAGATAAAAATTGTCTGTTGAAAGTACAAGCAGAAATTTTCTATACATCCACACTCTCTTTAGTTCTTTGTTGAGCTCTGTGCTGTTTAATCTTAATTTTGAACGCAGCTGCATAAAGTTTTCAAATAGCATATTTCAAGTTTAAAATTTTATACGCAATAAGTAGTTAATTTATGACACACCACGCATCTAAAAATGCAACACATCTGATAAAACTATATAATAATGGCAGAGAAATATGGCGAAAACGAAATTTGTATTATTTGAGGAAAAATTTATTGAAAACATTAAAAAACTGAAAATTAGTAAAACTTCTCTACTCATTTGTGGCAAAGGAAAGAACAGCACCACACATTTCAAATTTTTTTGTGGGAGTTAAGTACCACCAATGGCACCTTCTCCCCACAACTCATCATCAAAAATAAAAATATACTATTTTTACTAATTTTGTTTTAAATATGAAAAACAGCACTTTTTCGAAACTTCAACCCAATTACAGCAGATCAAGAAATTGTCGGAGAAAATTCAAATTTTTTATGTGCACTTTCCGCTACCAGTGGCACTTTTTCTGCACTACCCATCATTGAAATAAAAAAAGTTGTTTTTTGGCCCACCCTTTTGTACTGTACCATTGTTTTAAGAAAAGATTTTTTGGGCTTTATAAACTCTTTGTAAAATCATGAGTGTTCATTGAGTAGAAGTTCATGAAATCAAACTTCAATTGTATTTTGTTTGCAACTGGATCTATAGGGCTGCTAGTCTTGGCCCTTGGCTGATTTGAGGGGCAGAAAATTCACAATATTTCTGGGGGGGTTTTCCATTGAAACTCAATATAAAAACTTGAAGGAACATTGATAGGGGCCGCAGTTACAAGACTTGAGCAGGCTCAAAAAATTCGTAGATCCAGCACTGAAATATTACCCCTCTCTTTTTTCATAAAAATCATGTGGAGGCCATCATGTTTGGGAGCACAAAATATGCAATTTTTAAAATGTAGCTAATTTTAAATGCGTTTTTCAGTTTCAAAGTTTGTAACTTCTTTTATTATTTTCTCTTCAATATAGCACAATCTCAAGTATTATATCAGAACGATTAGAAAAGTTGAGTTTGTTACAAAAATTGCTTGAAAAGAAGAATTTATTTCAAGCCCATTTGCAAAATAATATATATCCTGGTATTCATGGGCAGGATCATGATAAGCTCAACCTGTGTTTTTCATTGTTAGAATCGTGTGGAGATAATAAAGACAAGATTGGAATTTCTCCCAGTCATCATAAAAAACTTCTGAATAAATTTAGATCTTCTATGAAAAGTGAGTCTTTCATTTCTTTTAAGCATGCATGTTTTTTTAATGTAGCCTTAAATGTTTTGTATTTAATTGAAATCATATGCTGTCAATGTTCAATTTTATGCACTTTTTTGGGTCTGAAAAAGATTGCATAAAACAAGAGTTTGTAAAATTTAAAAGCATTGAAAGCTATGTACCACATACAGTAAAATCTTGATTTTTCAATCTCAGTTAGTGAAAAATATTAGTGTAGCTTCTAAATAATGATCAAGGCAACAGTCTAATGTTGATGCATGAAAAAAGGACATTATGATTAAATAAAAATTAATTGATCCCTTTAAGGTGTAATTTACCTGTTTCTATCAGTAGTAATATGCGAGTACATTTTTCATTTGAATATATCACACTGAAATTTTAGAAATGCTTTATTTCTTTTTAATTTCTTTTTAAAATTATATGGTTTAAATAATTCAAGTTTCTGTAGTTGGGATAAAAGTTTAAAAAAACTCAAATGTTCTCTTAATATTGGAACACTATAATTAAATTTTTGTAACAATTAAATCGCTTCATAATGATTGGTCTCGGCTGCAGTCAAAGTCTCAGGTATATCAGTACCAACTAAAGTCAATGCTAATTTACAAATGAAGATTTTAAACTAAACACACTAAACTATTGAAAAGAGAGCTTAGAGATTAATTAAATTAGATAATAATAACAATAATTATAACAATTAGTACCAGATAAAACAACTGCCACATTGCAAACAATATTTAAGTCTAAACAACTTAAAAACTCCAAATGCAGTTAAAAGTATTAAGATAGCTCACAGCAATGAACAAACCTTTTAATAGACTGCTGCCCCTAATCAGAATTTCTGGTTATTTATTTCATAGCAAAACCAGTCATGTAAATGCAGTAGGTTTATAGATAACTGTCTCTAAACCTACTGCAAAAGTTTAGAATTCGTGTGTTAATTTATTGTAACTCTTACCAACTGAGATTTTATTCTTGGTTATGAACAATATCTTTAAATAGTATTTTTAGATTTAAAGACTTTTGTGTGAACACTAGTTAAAAATCCCCCCCCCCCTCTCTGTTTAATCAAGGAAGATAATGTTTTTAGATTAATTTTAATTGTAATGAGTTCTTATCATATTCATTTTTTGGCTTACACAAATTTTATTGAACTGAAAAAAAAAACTTCAATTTAAACACTTTTCGCAAAACACATTTTTAAACAACAAAATTTGAATCAGCTAAATAAAAATATTCATGCATCAGAGTTAAATTTAGATCTTTGAAAGCCTGATGAAAACCAAAAAAAAGGAGGAAAGTATCTCTGTGTAAAATATAAAACGATATTCATATATTTTCAAGAATAATTTTTAAAAATGTAAAAAGCAAACTTTTTAATCCTCTACAATTTTGCTGCAGCTGCCTACTTTTCCTTTTTTAAATTTGGCTCTATCATGGGTGATTTTTTGTGTTGCAAGAAATGACAGAAGTTGTTTTTTTTTTCTTTTTCTTTCTTTTTTTTTTCTTTTTTTGTCAATGTGTGGATTTTTAATGCATGTTCTTGATACTATTTGTTCTAATAAATGGTATATTTTTGGTACCATTTTTAAAAGGTTAAAAACTGCATTTTTCAGAATTCAACAATTTTTAGTATTTTTTCCCCCTTTTGCTGACAATATTTGTTTGATCTCATTTTTCATTAATAACTTGTGGTTTTTATGTATCCATAGGCATCAATTACAAGTTAATTATGAGTGCTGAGAGTTCTCTTTCTTACCTGGCAAGCATAATCAATGAGTCCAATGTTCACGTTTTTGCCAAAGCGGCAGAAAGTATCCCAAAAGCAGTAAGATAATCTTATGTATTTTATCCCCCCCCCCCTTTTTTATTTAGTTTTATTTGATAGTACATATGCTGAGAGGGTTCTCTAAGCATCTCTACTCTTGGGGATGTTTTTTAACTTTTCAGGATTAAAATGTTTAGATCCCTATTGACACAATAATCCATCCAATTTATTATCTATGCCTTGATCTTATTCTCAAAGGCCTTAGTAGGAAAATGTTTTTGCAGCTGTGATCTTCATACATTCTAACCAGATATCTAATACATTTTTTTCCTCTACTAGGGGGCTCTGCCCCCTGCTCGCTAACGCTCACCAACTGCAGAAGATTGCTTCGCAATCTTATTTGATTCTCAAAGATTTAAATCGCTAATTAGAGAGAAACAGATTAAAAATGCATTATGAGCTCCCTTTGAATCAAAAAGCCCCCCTTCCCCAGGTTTTGAAAATAACTTGTACCAACCTGCAGAGTCATAAGGGGTAAGGGGCTGATGAGCATTGAAAAACTGCAGTTTTGTACGTTTGAAAAGTCGCTTTCATATTATTGGTCTCTAGTAATATATTTTGCTTTTTAGCTCGGGGCTTGAATTGAGTTGAGCCTAAGATTTTCCGTTAAAATCGAAACCCTTAAAGTTTGTGAATAAGAAAGAAGAAACATGCGAATAGAAAAGACGTAACTATTGCAACACCAAATAAAATATCAATAATTTTAATGGAGATGAGATTATTCTGAATTGATTTTTAACGGCTTGCATTTTTTTACCTTTGGAGATAGAAGTTCAGTTTTTCGACCATAGGTCGAGTTAGATCTGGAGTAAAAAAAAGCCGCTCTTTTCAGTGGTGTCAAAAAGAAAACTGTAGGACAATTTCTTCACTTTTTACTGATAGATTTAATAAAGAAAGTAGTGCCTAAATTTTAGTTAAGCTTAAAAAAGGTCGAGTTAAAAACGCAAATAACTCACGCCATATTTAAGTTAGAACATTGAAACATTGCATAGAACACAGAAAATTCTATCCTTTCTAACGATATATAATATTAATATGTGCAAGCAATTTTTCACCCCTTTAATAGGCATTAATAGACAATTTATGTGAAATTTGAGCTTAAAAAAATTAATTACAAAAAAAAACTAATTTAAATTTTAAAAAATAAAACCCCAGGTGCAAACCACTGGGGCTTGAAGTAATTTTGTACAAAATTTCAAGGCTGTAGGTGCTATGGGTCTCCTGGACGCACATCCACCACAGACTTCCTTCCAGAATTTCTTTGGAACCTTACTTTTGTTTACTATAAAGAGATAATTTTATAAGTTTTACTATTGTACGCTTGCTATGAATTGAAAAGTGAAATACATAGTAATGAATTGAAACAGATCTGATTTTACCTCTTTAATGAATTGTAACGTGCAGCTTCTGTTGCATTTAGGCTTTGAGGCTAATTGTGAGAAACTATGCATTTGCTAATCTTTATGCTTCTAAGCATGATAGGTGTTAAAGTTGCTGTAGTTCTTTGTCGTATTATTAGCTCTTCTAGGCATTTTTTTTATTTATTTATTGTTGTAATGCTTTCTCTTGCATTTATTTATTTATTTTTTTTTTTATTTTTTTTTTTTTTCATTGTATATGAAAAATACCTAGCAAAATTTTCAACTGATTTGAACAAAACCTGTTTCCCTTGTTCAAGAAAGAAAATATAGAGAAGGAAAAGTCCCCCAAAAAACTTTTCCTCCTCTACATGTTATTTAAAATGACATTTCTGCAAGAAAGTGCCTTTTGACAGTACAAACTTTCTACAGTCAAGTCAATTTACTGTGCAATTGTTTTTCCAGAAATGTTAGAACAGCAGAGACAAGTATAGAATTGAAACAAAATCATTCTTATGTTGTGTTGTAAAATGGTATATGACGGAGAAGCATGATCATAGTCCCTGACACAATTTTCAGTCCATATATACTCGCGTATCAGTCGACCGCTCCTACTTTTAGGAGAAAAATCGGGAAAAAATAGAAACCCAGTGTATTAGTCAAGTCCCTACTTTTGGAAAAAACAAGAGCCTTTTGACACTAATTTTAAATTTAAACGTTATAAAAAGGAGGAAAATGAAATGTAATGAACATTTTTATGTTAAAATATGTCCGGTTTTTATTTTTTTGCAATGAAAAGGTTTACTTTTGCGATCGCAGCTTTTATATTGAGCTCGATTTTGCTGTTACGATTTTTTTTACTGGTTGCTTTTATTTTGATTTTATCTCAATAAAATTTTATGCTGTAGCCATGTTATATATATTTTTTTTAAATGAGCGATGATTCGCGACTACTGGGAAAATTGGCAAACTCGGAGATCCCCGCACTTTTTACACAGTTGGTCGCTTACTGTAATTATTTATTCTTTATTTCACATTACCCCCGAGAGCCCCCTGTACCTGTCACTTGTCGTAATTTACCCAGATGGGAACCCTCAGGAAGTTCTTTATTTCACAGTCAGACTTGGTAAAATCATAGCAAAATTTTTTAAATATTTACTTAAAAGAGATGAACTAAAATCCGAAAAATGTTCACGTTTTTGAGTGTTGTTTTCTAAGAAAAAATTGGGGGATAATTTTTGGGAACTCAGCCTTACCCTTAAGTCGACTCCCTAACCTGCGACCTTTCTTGCCAGAATGATATTATAGTTGAAAACTAGTTTTAATAATCTAACAAATCCCGTTGGAATCTGTATTCATAGTAGGCTTTTTAATAGTTCAAATACTGACATAAACTTGGGTTTTGAATTCTGCTCAAACAGAAGAGTTAAATTACTGACTTATTATTTTACTATTTTTCAGATGATAAATATATATTCTTTACAAATTTGAAGTGCAATTGTTCACTTATTTGTTTTCATTTATTTCTTTATTTCCTCAGCTGTTCTTAAATATAAAAAGGTTTATAATCTATATTTTACTGCTGATTTCTTTCAAATTATTTATTACTTAGTATGAAATTTTCTGGTGAGTGAATAAAATGTTAATCAAGAACATGTTTTTAAAGGATGAAGTGTTTTACGAGCCTGGAAATATCTATTGTCTTTGGCTTCAAAAATATTTCTTTGAAGGGAGTTCTGTCAGTTCAAAAACTCCTACAACAAAGGTAATTTTAAATTGTTCTACTTAGTTTATTAATTTAAATATAATTTCTTTTATTTTCTGAGACATTTGACAAACTCATGTATTTATTCATCGTCAAGCATTTTTGCAGTTGTTAAATTTAAACAATTGTCAGTCCTGGATCTATTCTTTTCTTTGTATAATCTTTCTGTATCCTGTACAAGAATCAATCCATTTGTGAATGAACTCTACATCCATTTTTTTTTCTTTTTTTTTTATGAAATAGATTTTACATGTTGAGAAGTCATGAATGTGAAACTGTTCTGAAATTACAAAGTTATTGAATTGAAAAAAGATGTGCATACATGCTTAAAATTCAAAAAAAAAAGTATTTGCCAAATATTCTTACACTTTCAATTTTTTATAAAAATAACTCATTTTGTTTGAATTTTAGAATAAATTAAAATTTGATAACAGTGTGGATGGTGTAGATGTAGATTTTATTTATTTATTGAATCAATGCAAGGTTGTGATAATTTTCCCTGTGTTTTTCTGTTTCAGACTGAATGGATCCACAGGTATGAATCTTGTTCTGATACATTACAACGGTTAAGCCCAGATGATATTTTGCAGTTCATTCACCATGTAATATTTTCTGATCAAGCTCTAGAAAAAGTTAGTGTTCTGATCTCTATTACCTTTCAGTTGTTTTTAATTGTTTTACAAAGTTGTAGCTCATGTTATTTTTCGAAAATAAAATGTACCTAAAATTGTTTTGAATATTTCATTTTCATGGAAGTTAATTTTTTCGCATTTTGTTTCATTTGAATATTTTTGCATTATATATTCCATTGTTCCATTTAGATGTTTAAGTAACTTAATATGCTACTTAGTTTTAATTAGAAGCATATAAAAACTTTTACTCTTTGCAATTTCATACATATTTTTCAGTTGATAGTGTTTATACACATTGCTTCAATTATTCCTTCTGTAAAGTTTAATTTTCAGGAAAGAAATTGACCTGCAAATTTATTTTTACCGCTCCTAACATTTATAAAAAAAAAATGAAAGGAGGAAAATCATGTGTTTAAATTAAAAAAGTATTTCACATTATTTTCTTTGCAGATGATATTGAACTGAAAGGTGTTTTCTTGAGCAATATATACACATTTCTTAATCATATTGCACACATAAAGTTTTTTTTTTCTTTTTTTCAACGTTTACTGAAATAATAGATTTATTTTTCATTTGTTTAAGCAAAATGTTGAATGGTGTTAAGCCTTTTTTTTTCATGATGTTTTTCTTTTAATTATTTTACATCTGTAGGTGTACGGACTAGAAGTCAACTTTTAAATAGCTATAATAATTCCTTGAAATTTTATACTTTATTTCCATTATGCCTTTTTCCTTTATAAATTTTTGTACATAAAAAAATGTATAAAGGAAAAAGGTGTAATACACTGCTTAACAATTGCTAAGGAACAATTACGTTTTTTGGAATAGTTAAGAATAGATAAAGATTAAAGAAACAGAACGAAATATGAAATTAGTAGGGGGAATGTGCCTTTACTATAAGTACAAAATAATACAGATATTACTGTATCAATGAAGTAAAAACTTAAAAATAAAAACATAATCCTACTTAGATGATTTTCATACAACCACAAAAAAATGATCTAGGTCAGAATAATGGAGACATGAGTACCTTAATTTGATGTATGATTACCAGGGACACTGATGCACAATTTACCTCTTTTTTCCATACTCCCCACTAATTATTGAGGAGTGCTTGGGGGATGTTTTCCCACTCCTCTCTCAATGCGGATTTGAGTTCTTGTACTGTTTTGGGAAGGACGGTTCTTCCCGCAACACTTCTGCCAAGAGCCTCCCAGTTAAGTTCAATTGGGTTTAAGTCGGGAAAGTAAGCAGGCCACTGCATGCGGAGATTGTTTTCACTTTTTCATGTGTCTGACACTTCAATGCTCCAATGTGGCCGTGCATTGTCATCCGTAAAGAGAAAGTCTGGACCTACAGCCCCCCTAAAAAGACGAGCATGGTCCAGCATAACGTATCTGCAATACATTTGCGACGTATCACTTTCTAATTCAAAAATGTGAAGCGGTGTTCTGCCATTGTGCATGATGCCTGCCCACACCATGACGCCTGGGCCGTACCGATCACGTTTGCAAACAAATTTTTGTGCATAACGTGTTCCACGCTCTCTCCACAGTAGTTGGTGACCAGAATCACTTTTCGCACTGAAACGAGATTCGTCAGAGAACATCACTCTAGACCAATTTTGATGATCCCACCAACCTTTTCCTTACACCAGCGTAATCTCTCTCGACGATGTCGTGGTTGAACTTTGATGCAACGTATGGGCTCCCTTGCATACAAACCGACATTATTTACTCGCCGTGAGATGTTTTTTGCAGAAACATGCGTACCGGTAGCGGTTGTTAGATTTGCAGCTATCTGTGAAAGAGTGAAATTTCTGTTCTTTTTTGCCACGAGGACTACATAGCGATCCTCTAAAGGTGTGGTGTTTCTACTAAGAACCTCCGGCATGCTTTTGCAAAACATTTCCACCTTCAGCGGCCGTCTTTAATCTGGAGATGGCACTTTTTTATACACCCACTGCAGCAGTCACAGTGGTGACACTTTCACCTGCTTCCAGTTGTCCAACCGCTCGTCCACGATCGTAGATACTCAAATGATGTCTTGCTGACATTTTACTCTTAAGTATTTCAAGAACCAAACAGAATTTTGGATAAAAACTTTTTTTAACATCCAGCACTATTTTTGTTGAAAACCAAACAGCGTGAATTTTCGTACGAATCTTGAGCATGTATGCACTGTCTTTTATACAGATAACGAGTCTTGATCTACCACGCCATCTGAACTTGAATTTATTTCCATTGGCCAGATGGTTGAGGTACAAATTTGCATAAATCACTTGTTCCGTAGCAATTGTCAAGCAGTGTAGAAATAATGCTTAAATCAGTTGATTTAACTAGAAGTTATCAGTTCTATCAAAACAAACATAGCTTTCATCATTTCTTATTGGTGGTTTCACAAGTACAACTGTTCTTTTCCTCCTGTGATGACTTTTTTTCACTCTGACGCACTTTGGTGGGTGATGGGTGGAAATTTTTTCCATAATGTATCTCTGGTCTTCTCTTATCTACTAATTTCGGGAGGATTCTGGATTTTTTGATAGAGTTATGGATGTAATTTTGACCATATCATCCTTGTACATTAGGTGACAACACAATCATTTATTTTATTTTTAAATTTTTTATTTTATTTATTATAGTGAAAATAGCTCCCTCTATTTCTTGTAGCTGGATTTTACACTTCTTTAGGTTTATTACTGTCTGTGGTGACAATGCACATTTTCATAGGTGATGTTTTGAAAGGTTTTCCATTATGTGTTACCAATCTTTTCTGGTCTTGATATTAAAAGAAGCTTCAGGATTGTTAGATGGAGCTTGGATGCAATATTATCTCAGACTTTATTTTGTTTTGTGGAATCTTTTTCTTAGTGTGGCATCGGTTTTGTTCCTCTGGGATTCAGTTTCATTTATTGCTCTTACTCAGGGGCGCCCCGAACTTACATTTTTAGGAGGAGGGAATTTTCAATTTTCCAAATGAAACTCTAAATTTTACCGAATGATTAAGTATGAGCTTAGCATGATTTTTTTTTTTTAATTGATTTTGCAAAGCTGTCTCCAAATTTGCTGAATCATCAGACAATTTTCCAAATGAAGGAGTTTTGGGAGGTTACTGCGACCTTTCATCGGGGCCCTCCTGCCCCTTCTCTTCACCACTACATGCCACTTTTTTGGCTTTTATTTTTTTTCATTTTATTTCAGTAATTACTTTAATTGGTAACATTTTTGTGCAAGCAAAAAAATGTGTAAACAATCACAGATGGTTTGTAATCTCTTAGTTAATGAGTTTTAATTATTTCCTGCTATACCTTTTTCTCTAAGTTTAGCTCCAGTGTCTCTTATCACTCATTTAGGATTCATAACGGTTCTTTCCGCAACATTCCCACCTTTTATCATGAGGTTTTAAAAAATTACTGTTTGATTTAACTGGCTTCATAAAAATACTGAAGTTGCTGCATTGTTGATGTATCTGAACTAAATATTTAATACATTAAATTAAAACTTTTCAGATGAGTGTGGATTGCAGAGCAGAGGTTGTGAAACGGTGTATAAAATTTTGCCGTACAAAATGCACAAAAACGAAAAATGACATTGAATTAAGGTAATTTTTTTTCATAAAAATTATATTTTAATACAGTAGACTTCATCTTAAAAGACTTGTTCTTAATCTGTTTTCCTCTCTAACTGACCCATTTTTCATAAAGAAAAAGGCATCCTTTCTTGAAAATCTTCATCAAAAAAAAAAAAAAGTCCATTTCCTTAAAACTGTGCTTATTAGTAGTGTGCATGTGATTTCTCATATAATGTTTTCCAGTTTAAATGACTAAAATATGTTTTAACTGTAAATCACAAATCTAAAACGAAAATATGTTTATTTCCCATAAAGTAAATATGGCTACTTACATACTATTGAGTATTTTATTTTGTGGTGGGTTTAAATTATGACAAGACTTATAAGAAATATAAATAACAACCATTTTAATAATTTATTTAATGAATTTGAAACTTTCATTTTCACTGTGCACTTCATTTATCCAAGAACTTAGACTTTGCTTAGACACTGAGCTTTCTAAACACTTACATTCTAAGTAACTTCAAAAGGTAATTTTTTGTAATGTTGTTACAGTTATTCAGAGAAACTTTGAACCATTCCAGATAACTTTGCGTGATTTCAAATTTTCAGCATATTTGATTTTGTTAAAAAACTGGAAGGCTCTGTGCTGTACTCTCCATCAAGGTTCTAAACATAGTTCTCTACTCTTTATTTTGGAAAAAAGGGGGGGGGGCAATATTATTTGCACAAAACATCCGTTTTATGTAATTGCATCATTTCATCATTCAATAACTCTGAAGTTAGTGTTTAGAAGCTATTTTTGAAGTTTGTTGAAAGTGCTCTTCTGGGCTGCCGCTAGGTGAACCTCTCCTCTGTTTTGGGGCAAGAGATTGCACTAGTAGCCCTGGTAGGTGCTGCTGTATAGAATGATTTAGAAAAAAATTCAATGAAAGCCTATCCAGGACAAAATCTTTATATGCGTTTTACTCACAACTTGAAAATGTACACTTACATCCCTTTGCTTCTCACTGCCTTATATGATGTTGCATTGCTTAGTTGCTTATAGTTGATATTTTAAATTTTAATGTGAATTTAAAAACTAATTTGAAGTTTGCATAAAAATATGTTTTTTAACTACATAATATTTATACAGTAAAAATTGGAAAATTTGTCCTGTCTGAGGTAACTAAGGTAACATGGTATACTTTGAATTTTCAGTAAGGCAAAGTCTGTTGGACCGAGGAACGAACCCACATATAATCTCTCTGAACGTCAGTTTTCAATTTGTATTTAAATTAATTTATGTACGTTTAAATTACTTTAACATCCAATGAATACAGGTTTGCCTCTCTGGATTAAAAACATTTATCTTCTTTTTTGTCTGTAATGTTCACTAGCATATTTTCCCCTAACGTACTTTCTTTCCCCCAGACTCGTGTATGACTGAGTTAACTCGTGCTACGAGTTGATGCTCAATGCCAAGACTTGCTAGAGAATTTAGTTTGCCTTGTCCAGTTGCTGATCCCTGGTCTACGTTTTAATTTTATTTCTTAATTTACTTAATGCCTTTTCAGCTTGAGCGACAGTCAAAGGGAGAGAGCAGAATATGCAAAGGGCAATTCTTAGGCTCGGAAATATCGTTTGAAGGCTCCTGTTGTATAGCTCATTGGCTTGAATAGGGAACAAATTCCCTGCATTTCTTCAAAACATGCACTTAAACCACTAATAATTAAGTTTAAAACTAAAAATTTCTTCTGTTCGAAATTTATATTCACCGGGTATGGGTTCAGTACTTTGATGTATTGCTTCTTCTTTGACATCTGCTCCTTCATTAAAAAATTTTATTCTCTCTCTCTCTCTCTCTCTCTTTTTTTTTTTTTCCGAATTTAAAATTTCAGTCGAAATTTTTTTCTTCAGAAACCTATTTTGTTTCTTGAAAATCGCGGGTCGACCATCCCTTAACTTTTGAAGATCTTTATGGATATCATTGAGAAAATTATGTTCCATGTCCAATGAAATTCCACTTGTATGAATAATTACGTTACGTTCGTCAACGCATGATAGCACTTTTAGCCAAAAGACGAACATAAACATGCTCTCAAAAGAACTGAAATATTTTTTTAATGCGTTTACTTCACTGCATGCCTTCCCGGTTAATTGTAAGACAAGTTCTTCACACGAACGATCAAGTGCTTTCAATAGTCCTGGACGGTGCAAAGAAATGGATCGAACATAATCAATGCGTGTACTCCAGCACGTTTCTGAAAATTCCGTGAGAGATATTGGTATCTCTCTAAAGAAAATGGACCATCTCAAAGGACTGGCTGCAATGAGTACAAATAATGCTTGAACAGAACTAATTTATGTCATTATTTGAGGACACATCTTCTTAGCATTTAGTCAAATTAAATTTTATGAATGGGCCTCACCCAAGAGATGAAAATAGAGCAAATGGGTTTTCGTTTAAGATTCCACTTTTGACTCCTTTCAGAGCGCCCTTCATGTTTGACCCATTGTCGAACAATTGTCCTCTGCAATTTTCTATTGGAATTCTATGTCTTTTAAGGCAATTTATCAATTCTTGAGTAAGATCCAATCTTTTTTTTTTCTAAGAAATTCACAAATTCAATAAATTTTTCGTGGAATAGCTTTTTTTTTTTTTTTTGATGAAATAAGTAATTATTATTATTGGAAAAACGTTCATGACTTTACGGGCTCCCCAAAAGCTCCGAGCCCTGTTACTTTAGGTCCGATATCCCCTCCCAAACGGTGGCCCTAGTGCTCTTCCTGCATTGTAATATTCTATGCAACATTATGAAGGAAAGAAATCTTGTGATGTTGTGAAGTACTAAAGGGGAGTTTTTAAACACTTAGAAATTTTGTTATTAAAATAATTGATTTTGCATCCCATTTCTGATTTTGCTCAGTTTTACCCTAAATAACAGGATAGCTTTGTACCAGGAATTCATATTGAATAATATTAATAATTATTATTTCTTAACTTTGATTAGAAAACAATAGTTGCGATTTTTTTATTCCATTTTATACCAAGGAGTATAATAAAAGTTTTGAACTGTGAGTGGGACAGTTTAAAATAGAGAAATTGCGGCTTAAAGTTAAACTGAATGACTCTATGTCAGTTAATGTTTGATTTTATATTTTAGATTTTTACTTTGGTATAATTCTGACACATATGAAAATAGTAACAACTATGAAATCATATATTACATGCTCTAGGTTTCAGCAGCCTAATGCTATCTGTTATTCATAAATTTGCATTTATCATCAGTAACTTTGATTTTATTTG
The DNA here is from genome assembly GCF_026930045.1 of Uloborus diversus. Taxonomy (NCBI): domain Eukaryota; kingdom Metazoa; phylum Arthropoda; class Arachnida; order Araneae; family Uloboridae; genus Uloborus; species Uloborus diversus. The sequence goes on along the minus strand of NC_072736.1, from coordinate 69,765,535 downwards.
TAAAAATGTATCTGATATAAAATTATTTTTCTTAATTTCTTTTTCTTTTTAATCAATTTGATTCAATTATATTTCCTAGTTATGAGTTAAATTTTAACTTCTGTGTTGTGCAGTTCTTCATGGAATGAGGCTTCCAGTGTTCTTTCTGATTATTTCCGTCACCTTCAGAGGATGGAAGATGAGACATTAAAACAATTGCGGGAATCATTTGATCCCAAGATAAGAAGTTATTGCAAGGATTTTGATATTTCAAAATCAAACACTGAGAAGGTAATATTTACTCGTTTCAAAGCTTTTGTTACAAAAAGCTGTAAAACTCATGATTTTTGATATTATCATTACTTTTGCAGCAAAATACAGGGTGACAAGCAATAACTTAGACACACATAATACACCGTAACTTTAAAGCTTATAAAAATATTACGACCAAACTTCAAAATAAATATGAATGCATTATTTCATCTAATATATTTACAAATTCTCAAAGTGGCTACCTTTAGAATTATTACGGAGCTTTAAAGGTGTCACACAATTTTTGGCTCTGGGCCGAAACTCACTTACTGACATTTTATCCTATACTTTGCATGAGGATTTCTTTTGGGATGCCAAAATTTTATGAGGTTTAGTACACACTCTGTGGATCAAACAGAATAATTCATTGGGCTCAAATCTGGGGAATACGGTGGCCATTCTTGTGAGCTCCAATGAAGTCCGGAAAATTGCACCGGTCTGTGCAATTTTCCGGCACTTGCACCAGTCTAGAGTGCCTTTAAAATACCTTGTCTCTGTTGAAGTTCCTGGAGACAAGGATGTGTGCTAAACTTCCTAAAACTTTGGCATCTATAAAGAAATCCTTATGCAATGGATTGGATAAAATATCAGTAAGTGTGCAGGTGTGGAATCCTGTTGAAAGGTCCATCTTTTGTTTCCAAAGAACTTTTGCGACCAAGGCAAGACAACATCTTCCAAAATGCATTTGCGATATGTTTCTTGACTAATTTTATCCCCTTGATCAACAAAAACAAGTGATATTTTCCCACTAGCAAATATCCCACCCCAAACCATTAGATTGGGGTCGTTGACGCAGTTCAGCAGTGCAAGAAGTTCCTGGAGACAAGGTTGTGTGCTAAACTTCCTAAAACTTTGGCATCCCTAAAGAGACCCTTATGCAAGGGATTGGATAAAATATCAATAAGTGTGCAGGTTTGGAATCCTGTTGAAAGGTTCATCTTTTGTTTCCAAAGAACTTTTGCGACCAAGGCAAGACAAAATATTCCAAAATGCATTTGCGAAATGTTTCTTGACTTATTTTATCCATTTGATCAACAAAAACAAGTGATATTTTCCCACTAGCAAATATCCCAGCCCAAACCATTAGATTGGGGTAGTTGACGCAGTTTATCAGTGCAAGAAGTTCCTGAAGACAAGGTTGTGTGCTAAACTTCCTAAAACTTTGCCATCCCTAAAGAAATCCTTATGCAATGGATTGGATAAAATATCAGTAAGTGTGCAGGTGTGGAATCCTGTTGAAAGGTCCATCTTTTGTTTCCAAAGAACTTTTGCGACCAAGGCAAGACAACATCTTCCAAAATGCATTTGCGATATGTTTCTTGACTAATTTTATCCCCTTGATCAACAAAAACAAGTGATATTTTCCCACTAGCAAATATCCCACCCCAAACCATTAGATTGGGGTCGTTGACGCAGTTTAGCAGTGCAAGAAGTTCCTGGAGACAAGGTTGTGTGCTAAACTTCCTCAAACTTTGGCATCCCTAAAGAAATCCTTATGCAAGGGATGGGATAAAATATCAGTAAGTGCGTTGCTGCCCAGAGCGGAAAATTTTGTGACACGTTTAAAGCTCTGTTTTAATCCTAAAGGTAGCCACCTACAGAATTAGTAAATATATTGGACGAAAAAATGTATTCATATTTGTTTCAAAGTTTGGTCATAATATTTTCATTAGCATTACAGTTATGGTGTATTATGTGTGTTGAAGTTATTTCTTGTCACCCTGTAATATTTCTTGACCATTAAAAATTTTAAACTCATAAAATTAAAACCAGTTTCAAAAAGCTTTCCTTTAGCGACATTTATAAAGCTCAATAGCCTAGAAATGTTAGTGCTTAGTGTAATGAACAATTTAAAAACTTTCTGAAAATTAATTTCTTTTTTTTTTCTTCTAATACAGATTTTTCTTAAACAACGAAAAATATTTTTGTATTTTGACTTTCTTATTTTCATTGCATTATTTTTGGGCTTAAAAATTACAATAGAATCTTTTTTTATTATATTTTGCAATTACAATTGAAGACTGCTGTGGAAAAATAACGCGCAGTATCTGGAGAAATGAGTTTTTGGGATATTAGGATGTTTGGAAAAACTCATTTTGGATTCCCTGCAAACAATGCCAAAATGTTGGAATTTGACGTTTTTTTGCATTTTATTTTGAGTAGAAATGAAATAAGCAAGCTTTTATAATAAAGCTAAAGTACTATGATTGACCAAAATATAAATAAATAAATAATGAAAAATTGGCAGACTTTACCTTTTGTGCTTTACCTTTCCACAGCAAAAGAGTACTTTCACGAACCTAAGCATTTTTTCTTTTTTTAGTTACAAAATCTTTTAGTCAGAATTGTTTTAGAAGGACCGGACCTATCATCATTGAAAAACTTTCTGTCTTGCTGTCCTGAAAACATAGATTGGGAGCCTGCTGATGCTTATTTGAAGGCTATACACGTTATACTTTTGCAAATGAAGTATTTTTTCCTTTCTATTATCAAAACTAGTTTTGTTAGAGGTATTTAGATATATATGTTTAATCTTGATGATGTTGCAGTGTTTTTGAGACCTTGGTTAGCTTTAACCTATGGTAGTTGTGCATAAAATTTAGACTTTTTTAAGTAATTATTTGCCATTTTTTCAAACATTGAATATTTTCATTCTTAAGAAATTTTAATGTGCACTGACTGTAGAGTTTTACTGTATGAAAATTATTTAATTTCTGGTTTAACAACAACAAAAATATCACCAATCTTGATATTTTGGAGTAAGACAAATAATGTATATAGGATCTAAAAAAAGTTGATCTCATCATTTTGTTTAATCTCCTGAAGCAACATACAGTAGAGTCTCAAAAATCCGAGGTAATTGGAACTCATGTGACCTCAGATTACTGAAAACTCGGATTATCCGGAAAATTCTTAGCAATTAAAATTGTACACTTTTTAGACGATGTTAGAACATGCCCTTTTTACATCATTGTCCAAGGGAAAGAAAGCATTGTCTTTACAAAAAATGTATGACGCAAACTTCAAAAGCAATTTCCATTTCAATTATCCCTAAAGAAAATTTGACTTTTTTTTTGTTGACATTGACCTCTTAATTACTTTATTTATTACTTTATTGTATGTAATTAAGGAAATTTTGCAATAGCTAAAGATTTCGATTTTCGTGTTCAGCTCTTTAAAGATATACCTACCTCAAAATGTCAATAAAGCACCTCCAACCAACCGGAAACTCGGACTTTTGAGACTCAGATTTTCGAGATTCTACTGTATTACAATTTATATAAATGAATACTAAAAGAAAATGGTTGCACAAATTATCCAGTAATTTACTCATGATTTAAACTTTGATGTTGTAATTATCCAAAAATAAACTTTACAAATTTTGAAAATTAATGTACAGTCGAACCTCAATATATCGAACTTCCACATATCAAAATTTTCTATATATCAAAATTCCAGCAAATTTCTATGTTCATCACATGAAGAATAGCTTCTATATTTCAAAAAAATCTCTACACATCGATTTTTTTTTTTTTTTTTTTGAGACATTCTTTTTTTTCCCCCCCACTTTAGACTGTTTGTCTCATGAAAAATGAAGGTTAAGGGAGAAAATAATGTTCACTAAAGATTGCTACAAAACTCATAAGGAATCTGGGGTTGAGGGGTGGGTAGATTGGTCGTTGTTTCGTTCTGTAGTTCTTAAATTCCCTCAAGTTTATCTCATATCTTAATTGTAACTAGTAACATTGTAAAATCAGTTTCAAGTTATCCTTTTGTCTGTTGATTATCTTTCCTAGTATTTTTAGTTGCAGTAAAAATCATTCAAGTTAAGTAGATTGATTTTTTACTTTTCTCTCGACTACACTGTCCCCTAAATGAATGAAAATCCTCTAATGTTTTGGATCAAGGTGAATTGCCAAAAGATTGAAGATGTATGAAGGCGCAAAAATGTAATTTCTGTTATTTTTTTAATTATTAACTTTCATTTAATCCAATGCTCGTATAGACTAGAAATTGGATTTCATGCACGAAAATTGGCTTTAATTTTAATGTTTTAGGAGATTTCTAGGATAAAATAAGATTGTTTCTATATATCAAAATTTCTATGTAGCAAATTTTTTCCAGCAATTTGCTACTTCAATATATGGAGGTCCGACTGTAATTTATTATTCTCTTGAAAAATATGCTACTTAAAAGCTGCAATACTGTGCTTCTTTAAGAACCCAATACTCAATTTGTAGTGTTTTGATTAATAATTAGAAATGAATTTTCGCTATTAAATTATCCCCACACGTATTTAAAGAAATTTTCATAAAACACTTCGTAATGAATAACAGAATAATGTGATGAATATATAATAAATGTTACTGCTGAAGTAGATTTTTTTTTTTTAATAATAATCTTTGTTTGCATTCCTTGTATTTAGGGAGCCTCAAACTGATTCCTATAAATGTTTTAAAGCAGCTGCTCCAATACATATGTTAGATGAAATTTTAAAAGACATCTCAGATAAAAAGTAAGACATTATTTATACAAAATTTTGTATTAGAAATTGATTACAACTAATGCTTTGGTTCAAATTGTTGTGCTTTATTATGACAATCTTTGTATGATTTTTTTGACTTAATATCAAATTTAGGTCTAGTTGAATCAAAATTTTATTGTTATTGTCATGGTGATGAACATTGAAAAGGTTGAACTATATTCTGGTAAAAATGATTTCAATCCTGTCCCCCTTTAACTTAATCAGTTTTTAATCTTTTGATTTTCAAAAAAACATTTTGGGAAAGGCATCTGTGAATATAGTACAAGTTAAATGAGTTAGTTTTTGAAAAGGTTACTAATTATTTCTTGGAAAACAGAAAGTGCTTGTTTAATTCAATTTTGATTTTAAGAACTACTCTTTCTCAAATTATTCTCAGCATTACATTTAAAGGTAGCGATTTGGTGACACTTTTTTTTTAAAAAATAAAAAGGTTGTGGTGTTCTTTACCCTCTCTTTTGAAAGAGAATTTAGGTTGCTGTGCCTATCACTAACTTTTCTTAAAATACAACAGTTTTTTTAAATCATTTACTGTTTGAAGTAACAAAAGTGCCCCAAAAATGATTCTAAATTGACATTTGTATTATGACAGGTACAGCAGTATATTTCTTCTGCTCCAAGAATGATACAAAAGTTAATATCTGTGGTTCCAAGACTGATACAAAACTGTATTTTATTAGCTTTAAAAGCTGACAGAAGCTTCATTGGGTTCATTAAAACATTGTGGAAGAAAATTGGCCTGATTCAATTGACCAATCTTCATTGTTTCCTCTTAATCAGCATGCTATTGTCTAGTTGATTGCAATAAACATCTCCTGTAATTGATGGACAAGGATTCATTAATTTATAGTGGATAATCCCAGCGATGATCCATTTAACAGACACCTAATTTTTTAGTGTGCAGATCAGGTTTTAGAGTTTGTTTGGCACTTCACCTGCATCCAACCACTATTGTACAATATTGGTATTGCATACAAATATTGAAAATAATCTTTTTTTTTTCTCTGCATGTAACATAACGATGTAAGAATGGTTTGACTATTTATTGTAACTGCAATTAGCATGTTCTAGATAATTCTACTTTTTTTTTAAATGTTTTTTGTCAGTTCATGTGGAACCTGCTTGTTTAGCTTTTCCACTTTGTCATTTAACTTGCTTCAATTACCTAACATGGTTAGAATACTATTGAACTTGGTAGCTAATTCTTTTGTATTTTCAATTAATTTGCTTTCACTACCGCTTTCGGTTCTTCGTCAACCACCTTGAACGTGAAAAGCTTTCAAGATGAAAATAATCTAACTGCAGTGTTTTAACCAAAGACATGTTACTACTTCACCTTTGCAGAATCATTGATAGTTTTTGCTTTTAAAGTTCTTGCATTAGTTCCATGTTTGAATTTATATGCTAGACAGACGAATTTTCGATGTGTCCATGGCTTATCACAATGTCCCAGTAGACGACTTTGAATTTCATTTTACTATCAATTTGCAAGTTTGAAAGCATACTCCTTTAGGTTATGAACCGAGCAATGACCAAGATTTTGAGCCTTGTCAACCCAAACTCGTGACTTTAAAGTATTATAACATTGGCAATCAGACATTTGTTATTTAATGATCTATGAAAAGCATGTGAAATTCTTCTCAGTGTCAGAGAACAGAAATGTCATAATATTAAGTGACATAAAACATAGCATTTAAGAAAATAGAATTCCTTTTGTTGTAACAAAAAATTTACGAAATATTATGGTTTTTATATAATTGTAAAAAAATTATGTTCTAGAAATCCAAAACATTTATAATCATACTGACTGTAACGACTTTGTAATTTCTTCATATCTTATTAAAGCATTTTACTAAAATAACTTATATGTTTCCAGAGAAGAATTGATGATTGAAGACATAGCTGTTGAAATTTTGAATGAGTTTTGTCAAGATGCAAATGTATCTGTATCTACAAGATTAAGTATTTTACAATTACTAGAGAAAGTAAGTTGCTTGTATAAATGTATGTTGTTGTTTTCTTCCTTTGTTGGGGAGAGGGGGTAAATGTTTTAACATTTGACCAAGCTGACAAATATTTGTATAAATTCTTTGAAAGGAAATGCATATTTTTAAAAGCAAGCTGAATTTGTTTTATTCATTTAATATATATATATTATTGGAAAACACATCTTAAAAAACAAAACTTTTATTGCTGAAAAACTACTTTAATATTCTAAAATTTAGGAAGGTTTATTCTGGATTCCAATAAGTTATCTTTAGTGGAATAAATACTAGTAAATAGTACTTAGAAATTTTATCATATACATGTTCACCAATTATTCATGAAGTATTTTTGATCTGTGCAGACCAATAGTAGTGGTTTATAATTGGTTGAATTTTTCAAATGCTTTTATCTCAGACCTGCTCCTTATTGGGGAGGGGGAGGGTGCACATCATCCTTGGAGGGGAGGCAACCTTGCTGAACTGATACTTTTTGCATAGGAGGCCATTAAAACTTGACCCCCCTGACAAAAAGTTTTGGATTGGCCTCTGCTCTCAGGTTTGGTTAATTGAATTATTTACCCATAAATTTATTTAAATGTAAGCTCTTTTTTACTGCAACTGAAAAATGGATTGAAGAATCAGCTAAATACTCATTCTTATCATATTCTACAAGTAAAGATAGTGAGCTGACAGCTTTACAAAATTTTAAGAAAAGCAGTGATGTCTCTACGAGGGGCGGGAAGGGGGGGAACAGTCCAAACCGGGTGTCTCCCATCTGGGGGTGACATCTAAAGTGAAAATGCTAGTTTTTGAAAAATATAAAAATTAAATAAATTTCATGTTTACATAAAATTTTACTTTTTTTTCTTTTGCATTTGTAGGAGGGGGGGGGACACCATAAACTGTCGCCTAAGGTGTCACCCATGCTTGGTACGCCACTGAGAAAAGTAATGTTATAAACTAATTGTTCAATTGTGAGTTAAATTTGTAGAACACTCTAGAATCACAGGCATTCAAATGCACATTTATTGTTTCAAAGCATTATCAATACCTTATTGACAATTACAACACTTTTTTGAAAATAAAATGTGTTATTTAAAAGAAAAAAACAAGAAGATGTAAAAATGACATAAAATTTACTCCTTCTAACTACTAGGAATTACATTTCAGTACATTCAATCTGTTACAAGGTAAAGGAAAAGATATTGAATGAAAATACATATTATATAAAGAGCAATTTATTCTTGAACACAAATCAGGAGTTCTGTATGGAATCTCTCTGGTGTAGCTCTCTTCATAAAGTGAATTGAGACTAAAAACTATTTTGATTGCAAAGCAATTTAAAGTCTCTAAAGAATCTTCTAAAACATACTTGACAATTAAGTATTGATCTATCAAGTATTGAAATAATTCAGGTACCTTATTAATAGTTATTGTATGCATTTATGTAATTACATAACTGAATCTTGTAGTGAAATTTCTGTACTTGTATAATAATTTATATTTAAATTTTAGACAAACTGTTTGTCACCTGAATATGATAATTTGCTTCTTTTATATCGTACTCAAGCCATTATTTCATCTGTTTGGCCTGATATTGAAGTAAGCTTTTTTTTTAATTTTTTTTTTCCAAATTGTTTTTCCCTGTATTTTTGACTGAAAGTTCTGCAGATTTTCAAATTGTAGTATTTAATTCAAAAGCAAGGTTTGTACAAAAGTTAAATTTGATAAAAATATATACTTAAATATACAGTAAACTCCCGATTATCCATGGAATAGGGTGGCACGGTAACCGCGGATAATCCGAATAATAGGTAAAAAAGATACTTAGTGCCTAGAATAACTAAAAAAATTTACAACACTCTCACATACATTTAAATTGTAACTAAAAACATTGCTGCATTGCATTTACTAACATTGAATACAAAAAATATATGTAAAATATAAAAGTGAAAATTTCCATTTTCATCAGTTAAAAAAATAATTGAAAAGGCTCGCAGATAATCTGAACCACGAATAATCTGATCGCTGATAATCGGGAGTTTACTGTAATTGCATTGTTGTTAATTGACAAACGAAATGAATTGAAATGCACTAGATGTTGACCTATTTAATAACTGCTCTATTTTTTATCACTGCTGTAAATAAGTAAAATTATATAGGGTTTAACATTTAATTGGCTTAAAATGTTCAAAAAGACATTTTACCACCATATTTGAGGAAATTTAGCAGATAATGTTATGTATTTTAATGTAGATTAATTGACTTCAAAGGATAATAAAAAATAAATAAAAGTTGAAATAAAAGAACCTTATGAGAACTTATTTATGAAAAATTGCATGAGTGGGAGGGGAGGACAATTTTGAATTTCTTTGTTCCCGCCTCCAGAATCCATATCCACCCACGCTGTTGTTTCCGGCAGAAGACAACAGCAGTTGCGGATACAAAGGAGGTTTGGAGAGTTTTTACTCTTATATTTACTTTTAAAGCAATTCAACTTGTTACTAGGGGAAAATTTGTATAACTGTGCAACATCAAAAAGTGCAATATTAAAGTTTACTGTCATTTAAGTTTAGAACATAATTGAGTGGAAAAAAATCTGGGAAAATTATGAAAAAAAAATTTATAAAATTTTCCAAAAAAGTTAAATTGAAAAATTGCTCCAGCAAATTTGAGTTTTGAGCTGAAAGGGGTAAAGTACAAGAATAAAGAATGAGTTTAAAATAATACAATTTTCCCCTACACAGATCGTTGCATGTGGGGAAATGTCTCATTATTGACTGTAACTGCTGATACTATTTTTAAATAAACTAGTTATTAAAGTAAGAAAAAACAATGTTAAAAAAAGCACAAATTGTCGGGCTCACTTTTGTCGGATGTCGTGTCATCCATAAGCTCATTACTTTTTGCATTGAAAAAGGCGTTCCCTGTAACGCCGAAACACATGTCTGCTGTAATTCATAATTGGTGCTTTTTTTAACGTTGTTTTTTCTTACTTTACTGTTCAGCACAAAAGGTATTTATTTATCTTAAACTAGTTATTGTTTAACTTTTGGGATTACATTACAAGAATTTGAAAAGTGTCATCTATCATTTCTTATGCTCCTGTGGGAACTGCATCATGGTAAAAAGTTTTTCCACTGGTATCAACAGTTGAACTTCCAACGCATAGCCAGAGAATGTCACCTGTTGTCATTTTCTCTAACCATGTTACAAAACTTAAGAGGATAAGTTTTTATTGAAAATATTTTAAACCTCTTAAAGTTGGAAAACTTTTACAGGTATGGTATTTCCAGCCCATGCCTATAAAAACCGAAAAATAGATGAATAACAAAATGAAATAGTTTGATTCTTAACTTAATTCCCAATGGCTGACTGAAATTTAACACATTGTCAAGCAATTAAGAAGCATTCCTGCTGCATTTTGCCAGCCCATTCATGTATTTTTTGTTTTAGGGCTTTAAGTATTTCTTATTTCGTAGTGAAGCTATAAAATTTTATAAGAATTAGTGCAATGGTACTTTGTACAAACTTTTAAAGTTTAAATAAGAGGGAAAATAATTGTTGTGATATCTCTGGCAAACTCTTTAATTAAATGACAAAGCTACTAGATTGAATTCAACTTGGTGCATTTTAGATGAACAAGTATGAGTACTAGTACAGTACCAGCCTATACCAGAGCTCACAGGTTCACACATTAAGGGGTAAACTTAAAGCTGGGCTGGCGTCTAGCATGGGCAGGGATGTTCCCATAATGTATAACTCCATATATGCTGTATACTCTCAAACATTTTTTAGACTTATAGCATATACCCTCAAGCTTCAAAAATGTTCATTTATAATTCAGATTCTATCATCGCATTTTTAAATTTTCCTAAAGCAAAAATAATATATTTATGTTAACCACATTTTCCCACAGATAACCTTATTTCCTTATATTTCTTAACACTTAATAAATCAACACCTTTTGAATGCTTTATGATTGCATACATATATTGTGCATGATGGATTACTGGGAGTGTACCCTCAGAAAAATTGATGAGAACATCACTGAGCACAAGGCCTTTCCCAGCACAATGCATTGATACATCAGTGGACCAGTTTCGACTATCAGCCCCCAAACCTAGCCGTAGGGGCAAGGGGCTAACCTAAGGTGTGTCTCTGAAAGATGGGGTAAGGTGGAGAAAAGTACACTGCCAGCCATACGAACGCCTGCATGGCCATAAGCGGATTTAGGATTAATTTCCAGGGGGAGGGGACAACTTTTTTTTTTTTTTTTGAGCAACATTAGTTGTAATCAAGGTTGGATTTAGACTAAACATGGCCCAAAGCTATTTCAGGTTTTGGGTCCCTTTTTTAGTTCAGACACCTTTTCTTCTGGTGACGAAAAAGGACATTTTTATCCCCCCCCCTTTTCTTTTTTTCCCTGTGATACATAAGGTACTTACTTTTTTTTTTCCATAAATGTGTTGCCTGCTGTTCTTTTGAATTGAACTTAACAGGGGCTATGGTGTCCCTTATAAGTAGAGTATGGAATATCTCTAATTTTGAGGGGGGAGGGGTCCAGTTTCTCCCCCGGAGGACCAGTCAACAAATCCATGACAGCAGTCCTCAGAGAGAAAGAGCAAGGGAAAACAGATGATTATGCATTGTTATTTGTCTTCATCAGCTGTTGGTTCAAATCAATTAGTTTTTAATCATGCCTCCAGCCCATCCACAAATACAACAATGAATTGAATCCAAAATGTTCAGTAGTAAAAAATGCTTTTAAAAAAATTGTGTACAGATTTCGAAAATAGGTAACAAGAGAGTAACATGCTGCCCCTTTGGGCAATTCAAAATTTATGCACTTGGTAAGAAATGAAGTTGAAGTAGACTTTGCTTAAGAATTTCGAAGGCTGATATAATTCTTTTCAGGAACCCAAGAACAATTAAGATTATTTAAGGCACTTCACTTGCCCTTTCCAGTCTCTGAAATTTAGTACTAAATTGTACAGTTTTACAGTATTGTTCTAAATGTGTAAGAGCAGCTATTTTAAGTTTAAAAGAAAAACTATAGATTTCCCATTACACCAACTTTTGTTTCAATTACAAGTAGTGCAGAAAACGAAAAGAAATAGAAGTACATTGTGTAATTTTTTTTCTGGGCTAAACAGCTTAACGATATATAGCAGAAATAAGATAAAAACGTGCAATGCAAAAGAATTTCCAAAATACAGCATTTAGGATTAAATAAACCACAAGATATGAAACATGTGAATCACAAAAAAATATCTCAAGCAATATGTTACAGAAACGTGAGAACCATGATTTTTATTTTTGCTACAGGATATAGCAAGGAGCTAAATTTGACACATTTCAGCCTTTTCTCTCCTACCCCCTACCAGTTGTTATAAAGTTAAAAAGTTGTGATTTGTATCTACATTTGTCCAAATTTCCCAGATTTTCTAGCACTTTAAAATTAAATTAATTTTTCCAAGTACTTTTCTTTTTTTCTTGAACAGATCATGAAATTTTCGGAAGTTGAGGGCTTTAACAAAGTGGGTGCCCTAAACTATAAACTAAACAAAACTACTATTGTTTAGTTTATAGGTAAATCTTTTTTTTTTTTTTAAATCTTAGTTTTAGTTTCTAATTTGTCAAAATAACAGTCGATTATTAAGTATTCCAGCTGAAGACATAGCTTAATCAGCCGATATTTGCACTTATATACTTGCCCTAATCGTTTTCAGTTCAAAATAGTCATTTTTAACACATTTTAAGTAACCCAGTTACAGTGCCCCCCCCCCCCCTCCTATCAGAAAAGGAAATTTGCTATTCTCTTCATTTTCACTTTTGAACTATTCAAAAAAAGAAGAAAAAAAACATGATTTTTTTCTTTTAAGATTTTGGGAGATGTGTTGTTACTATGTATGAGATCCTCCCAAGACTAAGGAAGCATTGCCCTCCCTCGCCCCTCTCCCTAAATCCGCATGGCCTAGAGCTAAAAGGTGGGGCGTGGTTTGATTTTTTTTTTTATGATACACATTTAGTCTTAAAAGGAATCATCATTATTGTTATGCTTAATGTATTTTCTTTGTTATTCTAGATATCAGAAGAAGAAATAAAAGACAACAATGAAAGAATACTTTTATTTAATAGCCTTAATGCAAAAAGTAGAAGTGTGAACCAGTTTACATCTCTAGCTAAATTGTTGAATTATTGGCCTCCTTTTCCACAAGAACAGTTTAGGTAATTAATGACTCAGTTGCATGTAAATTTGACATAATTTCGCAATTGATATTCTTCTAACTTCCTATGTTCCACTTCCTATCCATTTCAAGTTGGTGTGCATCCTTGTCCTTGATGGTGATTTAATATTGAGTTATCAGATTAATTAGTAATTAACAACTAAAAATTATTTTGTTTAGAAAAGTTTTCATATAAATTTGCAAAAGAGAAAAAATTCTTAAACATTAAAACTTGATATCATTTAAAAGCTCTCGGTTTTTTGCGCGAGATTAAATTTATTCAAACATACTAAGTTATATAAAATTGGAAAATAATAGTTATTAGTATTCAAATTCAAGCTCTCATTTTTCTGCATGAGACTAAATTTATTCAAACATACTAAGTTACATAGAATTGGAAAATAATAGTTATTAGTATTCAAATTCAAGGCAAGCATGTATTTCAGCTTGAAATTAATCATAAATAAACGTTTTGAATGATACTTTTTATCCCAAAGCTGATACACCGTTACTGAGAAATACCTTTTTTTTTTTTTTAAGATAAATGCGTGAAATTTCTGAGAATAAAAACTGTTTATTGTCTGAAGCACTTTTAAGTTTATTTATTACTTTTTAGCACCTCATTTACCGAAAATGAGACTGGGATTTTTTTTTTCTTTTTGGTTTATTTTACTTACATGCATCTTATATACTGAGGTGGTCTAAAAAATGTAAAGTCCTATGCAAACCTTACCGGGGCCCCCTCCAATATACAAGGTTGTGGAGAGCTAAGGCAGGACCCTTGTCAGGTTGCTTGCCTGGCCCCTTTCCCCCAATAAAACTCATAAAATTTATACCACTCTGATTCCGCGCTGGGCCCTCTCCAAGGTTCAGGTTGCTAGTTTCCGATTAGGCTGACATGGCCTCTTGTCGGCCCTGCCTATATGCATCTACTTCTGAAAGTTATGTCTGCCCTCCAAGGCCAGATTATGCTATAGCTTGTGCAGGTGTAGAAATTGTCCTACATTTTTTTTTTTTTTTTTAAATCCCAAAACTGTTCTAAATTTTTGAATTTGTCCTATATTCCCACTCTTGGTTCTGTCCATTTTTAAAAAATGACCATAAAGTTTCTGACACCTGATGTACAGACTCATCATTTAAAAATTTTTAGTTTGGGCAAAGGGGACGAAATTTTTTTGGAAAACAACAAAAATCTCGCCAGCTTATATGTAAAAACATTAATTTTTCAAAGCCAGGGTGAGAGGTTGATTGACCCACCTAAATGACGGCCCTGCTGATATATGCTTTCTTCAAGGCTTTCCAAAATGTAATTCAAAATTTCTTAAAAATGATACGTGTGTAAATTCAATTTTAAATTACTTAAGAACTACTCTAGTTCTAAGCACAAAAGTGGTATCTGCAGCTGAGTCCAAAATGAAAAATGGCTGATACAAGCTTTATACTTTCATGTACTTGATTCAGATGCTACTTTTTCAAATATTTCTTCAATATGAACCATGCAAAAATGACCCTAAAACATTGTATTTTGGTAAAATATATTGTAATGAACACGTGCAGGCTGCAACGCAATTTTTCTAAAAAGTGCAGATTTGTGCTTGTAGTACAATACAAATATTATATACATCATCACCTCAGAGCAACAGTAGGATATCTTAGTATATGTTATATTCTCCTCAGAATCAAGTTTTGATGTTTCAATTTTATGTAGATTTCTAAATAGTACTTTTCTCTAGTGATCATTTAGATGAACCATTTACGAAAGTGTTAAGTGGCTTGATATCTCTATCTGATGACAGTGCTTTAAAAGCAGCATTGGATGCATTAGAAATTGCTTTGCTATCACAATCTTTTAACGCACAGGTAAATACTTATTTATATTGTTCAAATAATTTTGCATTGTGCTGCAATATTTTCACTCTGCTTTAATAGGTATTTTCTTGATGTTTGGGATGAATACATACCTAAATTTAATTGCCATCAGAAAAAAAAAGCACTAAGTAACATTGGGGTCAAAAAACATGTAGTCAAAAAATTCAAAAAAATCTTATTTTCTTTTCATATTTTCAAAGTTTAGACCTAAATAAGCCTCTTATAGGATTTACGGAAATTCGAATTATTTTCGGAGTTCTAGTTAATTTTGTTAAGATAAATTCTTTTTCCTCAATATATACTTGATCAAGCCACGTATATGTACGATCCATGTACTGTGTATTTTTTCAGTGTTAAGTTCAAATTTTAAATATAAAACAGATAAAAAAAAGTCCAAGAGAAAGTAATTTGCATCTCGATAGACAAAGAAAAAGCCAGCAAACGAAATCAACAGCGTAACAAATACTCTTAGGTACAAGCTTCCGAAGCTTTAAAAGAAGGCAGAACTACTCTTATGGCTGAAAGACATGACTCATATGCCAAAAATGTAGCTTTTGAGGTATAAGAAGGAACAATTCACAAGACAGGGATGGCTGTTCAAAAAAATATGAGTACAGCATACCATTAAACCACTCAGACTGCCCGAATGCGACTGCAAACTTGAAATGCATTTTTCTCGAAACTACTTTTTTTCAATATGGTTGACAAGATATCTCAAGTTCTAATGCACCATTTATTTGAAATTTGTTACAGACTTTCTTAATACTATCAAAATTGTTCCCCCGTATGGGTTTCTGTATTTCTGTTTTTTACTATTTTAAAAAAATTATCAAAATTGAAAAAAAGAGCCAAAAATGACCCCTTTTTTTTAAAAAAAAAAAGACGTCATTTTGTGCATTTTTTTTTTTTTTTCAAATTGTCCAGACAATTCTACATCCTTGTTTTCAAGGATCAACCTTAATTTCATGATTCAGATCACCAGCATTGGAATCTTATCAAACATAGGCACCTTTTTTTTTCTGAGTCCCCACTTTGCCGGTCTCCACTGATTTCAATTTTGAATATTTTCCCCCACTATTATACATTTTTATACTTCTGAAGTATCAATAAAAAATTGATAGTAAAAATGGTTACAAATTTTTTTTCTTTTTTTTAACACTCAAACTCAAACTTCTAGACGAGAATAGCCCCTTAATGTTACAGTCGAACGGATTAATAACGAGCGCAAAGGAGCTGAATCTTGATATTTGTAGCTGTAACCAAGTACTCATAAAAAAAAAAAATCATGCAAAAAATTATGGTTAATTTGCTTGGAACTGTGTTATTGTCAGTTACTTGTGTTATTATTTTTGAAGAATATTCAAGCCATTGAGTATGTTGAAGACGGTTTAGCTTTAAATTCTTCATAATTGTTAGTTGATTCATTCCTTTGTTTTTTCAATTGAATTTGAGCCATAATGTCGTTGGAAGTAATAAATTGGTGTCAACAAATAAATATATTTTAAACGCTACACTACTCCACAAATTAAAAGACGATCACCGCTTGTTCTCAGGATTTATGATTCAGTTGTCATCATTAATTTTCAATTGACTTCAGAGTATTAAAGAATTTTTTCCAAGAAAGAATAAGCTGAGCTGGAAGTCAATTGAAATTTTATAAATCACAAAAACATTGCTTGCATCAAGCGAGGTTTGCTCAATAAATGCGAGTTGGGCATCTACTGGACTTAAACTTATTTTTATGGCAGTTGATAGTATTTACATTGTTTACACAGTCCTTTAATTTCATTTTGTTATAGTGACAAAGAAGAAGATGCCTACCAAGACCACAAATTTATGTTTTACCTGACCTGTGACATACATATCATGGTTACAGTGTATAATAAATACTTGTTAATATACATTATTGATTACCTTTCTTTTTTTTTTAAAGTGAATAAAAAAGCAGACTATAAGCAATCACACTTGGAAGCATTATAGGCAAAAGCGGATGTACATGTAAATAAAATATACTATTTATAGTTAAAGCTGTCCACTGGTAGTCGTAGAAAAAATGATTTACAATAATAAGATATTAAGAATAATAATAGTATATACTTAATTTTTTGAGTCATTGTTTTTCTTTCTCATATTCTATGTTTGAGTGCATAGATACATATCATACAGAACTAGAGACTAAATCAACCTCAAAGGAAAATGAAAATGAAAAGTTCAATCATCTTACAATAGTTGCTCGTCAGAAGGAAGAAATGGTGATTGAAGAAATGAAGAGTCTTCCAAGATTTTGATACATAATTTAAAAGAGGCAGCATTATAATTATCATTTAAAATGTTGAAGCTTAGAGTCAAAAAAAAATATTTTTTTTTCTAATTAAGTTCTTGCCATTCCAGTGCTTAATAGATTTCATTGAATGTAGTTATTTTTTATTGTGAGGCACCTCCATTTATTGAAGCAGCACAAAAGTAAAACATCCCAACACACTAAGTTCAAGAAGGTTTTATCCAGCCTTGTGATTGGTAAAATGTGAACAAGAAATCGTTGTTAAAGGTGAACCTGACAGTTAAGTTTTAAATTCTGGTTGATTCATCATGCTAGGTGTTGCTATACTGGAAACGTGTGGTTTTCTTGTTTCCAAGGACAGACAGTTCAAGTGAAATATGCAAATAAGTCTCAGCAACATCGGAGGTTGCCAAGGTGCTGTAAATACTATGAACAGCAGTAAATCTTTCTCTTGCTTCTTCCATCACTCGCTTGCTCATCTTGGTTGGTGGTGTAACCATTTCATCTGCTAGTTCCTGTAGAGTGCCTTATGTCTGGGCTGGAAAAATGTGGTCATCTAGTTTATGATCTATGAAAGATTGGCTGGCCAGCCAGCTCTTGTTAGTGCATTTTCCGGTTACTGTGAATGGTGAATAATGCCACAACTTTTTAAGAAGTTCTTCTTTGAGACAAGAGTGCATGGTGAGGAATAGGAATACCCAGATCAAATAGAATTTCCCCGATTATGAGACTGTTTTTCAAATTTTCTATTTCTGCATTTATGCTGGAACTCTTTTTATTTTCTGAGATTTTTACATAAGTTTGGACGTTTTAATTCTAACCATTTTTGTAAAATTTAGACTTAATAAATGTTTATTGATTTTTTTAATGATTTATTAATTGTATTCCAAGACACATTTGTGAGGTCCAACAATCTGAACTTCTGACAGGTTTTCTAGCATTGATATGGATTTTCAAGAGTTGCTACCAAATGTGTGCAAAGACCTTAAGCTATTTTCAACAGTATAGTATCAGTTTCTTGATACAAAAAAAAAAAAAAAAAAAAATTGTTTTTAGACTGAATATTAATTAAAAATTCCACTTGGGTATCCTGGTATAATAACTCATTCTCATCTGGGAAGAAAGACTTTAATTTAAATTTATGTTTTTAGTACTATTTTTTCAAATGATGTTAGTGTATTGTTTTACGTTTAATGTTTTTTTTTTTTTTTAAAACTATTTTCGCACTGTAAAATTTCAAAATGTGACTGAAGTAAAGTAGAATTGTTGTTTTGTATGATATGTATACTCTTATATTATGCATGAGATATACTTAAAATAATCTAGTTTGATTTTAAATTTGAGTTGGCACCTTTTTTATTCATGTGCCTCCTGTTGTTTTTATATTCTTAGCTGGTAAATCAGTTAATATGAATTACTCCTATTTTGATGTTATTAAAAATATACTTTAATGACTATTTCAGTGTTCTAAAGAGATATTTGAAAGAATGAAAGAAAAGGGTAACATAATTCATATACTAAAGACTGCCCTTAAAACAGAATATGTAGAATTGCATGATGCAGCATTAGATATTTTAAAAACCAAAAATGAAGTAAGTATTCTTTTAAAATGTCTAATTTGAAAAAGGAGACTGAAAATAAGTTAAACACTTTAATAAGCAAACAATTTTATATACAATATATGAAATAAATTAAAATAATTTATTTCAACTGAAAGTATGAACAGATAATTTAATGTTTATTAAACAGATTGTTTTATATTTCCCAGATTCATAAATAAAATATTTACATATAATCAAAGTTAAAGGAATGTCATTGTATTGAGAAAAAAGAATGATTAAGTTTAAACAATAACCAAAATAAGTGTCAGAATTACTTAAATGCAAAAATCACATCAATTTTTTACTATGAAATAACAGTCGACATATTTATTATATACAGTATAAAAAGGTAATTACAATTGTAAAGGCAAAAGTGATAACAATAAAGCTCGTTTCAGGGACAAAATAAATCTTTGACATATATGTGATTTCAATTTATAATGTTAAGATTCAACATTTTTACAAATGTATGTTTAAAGTATGATATTATGAATATGCTTTAAATAACAGCAAGGATGAAATTGAATTATATATTATAAAAAAGGGAATGGGTTTCTGATTGCTTAAATTTAAAACTATTAATAATTGCTTATTTTTTATCATAAAAATAACACTTTAATTGTAAAAAATCAATAATAATGAAAAAAATATATCTGTAAGCACTTTCTCAGAAAGTCAAAATGCATTAATGAATATTTGATAAATTCTGTCAAAATAAAGAACTTATTATGATTTGCACTTAAATTGTTTATTAAGCACACAAATATGCAATAATGGAGTTTTTCCGGTACAAGCTTTTCAGTTTCTGAGTTTCTTATGTTCTTTGCAAAAATATAAGAATTAATTTAAGAATCAAGACTGCAGACATACAAAACTTTGCTCTGATCAAATAATTTTAATTTTGGTTCAAATTTTATTTAAAAAATACCATGTCATTAATATTTTTTTATTTGGATTGCTTGCATGTACTTTTTTTATTGCTTTTATTAGAATCGTTTAACCAGCTCATTCACAGTTAAAAGTTTTCCTCATGAATAATATTCATATCAGGAAGAAGAATTTGAAGCTTTTTGGATTTTCTAAAAAATAAAAATACAATATTTTGGAAAAAAAAAGTTCAGATTTTTGAAAAAGTAATTATGACAAAATATTTTTGAAGTTTTTAGGACTACTCTGAGGATTAGATTGTAGATTGCATAATTTTTTCTTGTTTTTCAACAATTCATGCATCAATTCAACATTTCAAGACATCTTTTAAAACTATACTGTTTAAGATGTACAGAAGGGCTATATTTCAACAATTGTTGAAAAAAAGAGAAAATTATTCAAACTACAATCCTTAGTATGCATAAAGAATTAGAAAATATTTTAATACAAAATGGGTAATAGTTGATTGCAACCCAAAAATTTAAACATTAGTCAGCAAACATTAATCAGTATTAGTCAACTATGAAAGTTGCATATTAGTTTTAGTATTTTTAGGTTATCTCTGCTATATTGATATTGCAAAAAGTGGATTCTTTTTCAACGAAAAGTTTGATTTAAAAAAAAAGTATTTATTTTTTCTAATTTAAAAACAAAGAAGATGAAAGAAGGGTGTACCAAAAAGCAAAGACCAAACTATTAGGAAATATTTTTTAAATATTCATAATTAATCTAATATTAAAATAAATGGACTTGGATTATATGGTTTACTTGAATTTGTAGTTTATTACATTTCATAGTATTTTTTCCCTTACAACAGTTGTCTGTGGAGTACAACTCTCTAGGGAAGGGGGGACAGCTGCTACCAAAGTTTTTTGGGGGGAAAAGAAGAAAAGTGGAATAGATATCAGAATATAAGAAAGCAAAACTTAATCCTTATTATGGCATTTGGGTTTCACTGCTTGCATAAAAAACAGAGATATATTTTCAATACCACCTTGGTTCGAGAAAATTTGATCTCATAAACAAGCCCAACCATCACATCAAAACCATTTCACTAACGTAATATTTCAAGCATCTATTTTAAAGTAAATTTGTAGGACTTATTAAATGTTGTAAAACCATCAATACTCATATTATAATGCAAGGTTTCCGAAGTGTTCTTGACACATTTTAAAAATTTATAAAAAAAGCAGCAAATTGTCCTATCAATATGCGGTTTGTGCAATAATACTTCATACATTCAAGAATTTTTTATGACATCATAAAAAAAGAAAAAATAACTATAAGTGTATCCTCACAGTAAAAATTTGTTTTTCTTACTGTAGCAATACAGCAGTCAATATAAATTACTTACACAATTGCATTTTTCATCCTTTTTTTACAACCTCATAAAAATTTATAAACCTGTGAAGTATTATGGCGCAAATGACATATTAATACAACAATTAGTTGCTTTTCCATGAATTTTTAAAGAGCGTTTTTAAAATGTTTCAGACACCCCGTATAATTAATTGAATATACTTTAGTGCATAAAAACTACTTTATATAAAATTTGGTATTGCTTTGATAATCCTTAAAATAAATTGAAATACCAGAATGGCATGAATGAAATCAGATTATTACAAAAATGGTGTGACAATAATTCTTGTAGGAAAAAAGGGGGTGCAGGTATATAACGAATTTGGGCACCACTGCCTTAGAAAAAAAAATAAATAAGTGTAAAAGTTTTCAAACAATTTGAATCCTTTCACTGAATATATGATAGCAATATTATCATATATGCTTTAATCCTTATAGTCCCAAAAGTGATATTATGTCAAGCATGTTAAATTATAATTGCCAAGGGGAGAATAACTTTTAACTGCTTGTAAAAAGTTACATTAATATCATATGTTATGGTTCATATATTTATGTCACAGAAGTTTGATAATATGTAACTTTCAAAATGTGCCATTTGATATCTAATACCAAATCCTGCATGTCACATGATGAAACATTAAATTAAACTTTTGATGAACAAGACATTTTATTCTTTCTCTTTGTGATGAATGCTTCAAATGAAACACTCATAAAAATTTTGCAGCAATAATTCCAAAACGTTTTCTTATGTATTCAATACTTCCATATAATTGCACTCATCCTATTTTAAAAAATCATTTTGTTTATCATTGGAAGAAAAGTTTTCATTTGCAATAAATTCAGCCATTAGCATGTGATAAATTTTAAAACAATTATTTTGCTTTTCTGAACATAAAGCGACAAGACATTCATTGCACTGTATTGTTGTTCTCTTCTGAATGTGATTCCGGCTGCATAGAGTACATCGCCTCCGTGTGCTTTTAACAGGCAAATGCAGCTGCATTATCCTATCAAAAAACTCTGGATTCACAGCACCTGTGGAGGATAAATTGCTAAAATGTTTTGCTATTTTTATTAAGACATTCATATGTATGCAGTGCTGTAGTTAGCAAATGTAATTTTTTTTTTTTTTTAAACTATTGCCTCCAAACCCCAAGGTGAGTTTTCCCTAACATTTTTTTTTCAACTACAGCACTGTATGTATACAATTAACATATATGCAATGAAATCTCAGTTAAAACTCATAACATGTAATTTATTCCTTATGATAAAATGCCTAAATTTGAGGAAATATATCTAAATATTAAGTTGATCATTAAAAAGCTGACAGGATTTTAACTATCAGTAAAACTCTTAACTGCAAACTAAATTCTATAAACTTGAATTCAACTAAGCTAATTATAAAGAGTATACATACATTTTATTTTTAAATGTAACTTTTATTACTATTAATTTTATTTATTTTCTATTACTAGATCACACCAGAAGACTATGATACTGAACTATTACATTTGATTTTGAAAAGAAACCTGGTGGCAAAAATAATTTCCACTGGTTTATATAAACCTGCAATAGAATTTTTACTGCATTGCCAAGATGACAGCCATCAGGAAGATTACATGTTAATTGATAATGTGATAAAAGAATTGCATGAGGCTGGCTATACTTTTGAAGCTGGAAGTCTTTTACAAATTAAATGTTCAACTCATTCTGGTCTCAGTACTTTCTCTTCGGCAATACATGTTCTACATAGGTGGATTTCTGTAAATAAATCTTAAAATTTATGTAATTATGGTGTGTAAAATAATTTTTAAAAAATGTATTATACATATAAAATACATATAAATAAAATGTTATTTTAATATACTGCCTGTATAAAATAATTACACAAATATCAAACCCTACATAGGATCAAAAAATGAATTTTATACATTTTGCAAGGTTCAAGTTAAAACAGTTTAAAAAGTAAAAATTTAAATAAAGAATATGGAAACATTTCTCAATACAAAATTAATACTTTTAATGCTAGATAAAATAAATTTCGTCCAAAAAGGTAAAATCTCTAAAATGCTTAAAATCATATTATGAAAATTTGAAACTACTTCACAATATATAATTCAAAATGCAATTTTAATTTTAAGAGTTCCAAATAAAGTATTTAAGAAACATTAAAATGTCAATTAAACACAAATCAGTAGGATAACGTTCGAATAGGCTAAGCACTTAACCAGGAAAGTTGATGATATTAATAATTAGTGACCGTAGAACATTTTCGTGCAATTGTTTTACCAGTGTCTAATAACCCCTTCTGGTTACAGCCTGGGTTAACTGTTAAGCCTATTTAAAAGATACAAATGAGGGTGTAATGTTACAAAACATAAATAATTTGAAAACAGTTTAGCCAAGTGGTTGGAGAGTTGAATACGGAAGTAATTGGTGGAAAGCTGGAAATTGCTTTAATCTATGCAGTATGGGTCTGGAATGACCATACTAAGTTTTCCCCCTTCTACTAAGTTAGCTTTAGCCGTTACGCCCAAGTTAGTGACAAAAAACACCTGTTTTTTCATTAATGTAGCAATATCTCACAAATTTAGCTCTTCCAATTGCGATACATATAGGCAGATTAATTGTAGAAATTTAAATTCCGAACAAAATGAGTATCTACACTATATATTTTTGTTAAATACTAAGCGTACAACTTAATTTTAAAGTTAGGCTCAAATCATTAATCAAGCACTTCAAGCCAGAAGGTACCTTTCCCACTCCCACCGGCCCTCTCCGGGACCTCCAGGAATAGAACGCCGCAACACTAAAACATGTGGCGGGGCTTTCCTATCTAAGGAAGCAGCTACCCAGGTACGTATTCATCAAGTCGACATACTAGATGTTGCTGAAAACAATTTATTTCATTACAATGTAACAAAGAAATGAAAAATGATCCTGTTTTCAGGCAGAACTCATTTTAGTTCTTAAAAGGAAGTGCAATAATACTCTTAGGTTAATTTCAAGTAGAAATATCCAGAGAAAATGACTCATTTTGAGTGACATAATTTGAATTAGAAAATCAGTATTATGTTCAAGGTAAAAAAGTTTTCCAGTTCACTTTTCCTGAAGTAAATCATTTTTTTAATTTACACAATTTGATGAAAACTTAATAATATTAAATGCTTTGCTGTGAGAAATGGTACTATATAGCTCAATGAGTGATTACGTGAGTGAACTATTTGGGAAAAACGTGACTGACTTGTGTGTGATTTGGGATAAATTATATAAGGAAGGTGACATGATTGAAGTCAAAGAACGTGGAATTCAAAATTTTTGTTGAAAGCAGCCATAATACTATCATGTCAAATTAAGCGAGAAAATGTGTTGTTTTCTATCACCATCTCAAGCATTGTTAAACTTACGCATGTTTTCAAATGTCAGCATATTTTAGGTGACTCACGTATATATACTAAATACTGTTAAAAACTCTTATGCCTGATCTATTATGCCCTTTGTACTTCAAGTTATCGTAATAACATTTTTCCTATGTCTAATGTGTTTCCTGTGTCTATGTTCGCATGTCTAATACTTTTCCAACTACTCTTAACTGTATGTAAAATTACACTTAATTGTGTATGTGTTGAAGAAATCACGCACTGATGAAATGCAAAAGTTGAGCATTCATGGAAATAGGTGTGAATTTTTATTTATCGTCTATCGTTTGTTAAAAAGATGAATATTTTTTAATGAATTACTGCTGACCTAGGAAAAAAAATATCTTAAATAAGAATCGAATGTAATTTCACTATACATACTCTGAGAAACTATTTTTGCATTTCTGAACTAATTTTCTTTATAGTCATGTGTGCAAATTCTTTAGTTTGTGTTTATGTGTCTGAATTTTTAAAACTTTTTAGCTATGTTTCGAAAATTACTTTAAGTTGATGCTTATATTAACTTTTCACTTTTTCTTTTAATATTTGCAATTTTACTCTGTTAGTAGGAAAATAACTTTTTTCAAGTCCAGATGATTGCCATTTGTACTTTAATTCTTGTTGTAATAATACAATATTTATTTAAAAAAAAAATACTAATCTATTCAGAGGTCTGGCCAGAGGATATTTGGGTCCGTTAACGGACCCTTCACAAAAATCCGATCAACCAAAACCTACCTTTCACAAAATCCCGATCAACCAAAACGGACCCTTCACAAAATTCTGATAAACAAAAACGGATCTTTCACAAATTGTTTATTGAAAGAGCAAATCTGAAAGCAAAATAACGCATATTTCTGTGTATAAACGCATATTTCTGTGTATATACCGATAATTTTTGGAACCTTTTTTGAAGTCAAATTAGAGGGATTAGCTTATACAAAATCTGCTAATTTTGCAAAAAAAAAAAAAAAATCGGCACTCTTGCGGTGCTCCTGCAAGCGATAAATAATTGCTACTGCCAAATAAATATAATGGTTGTTTGTTTGTTTTATCACAGCTAATTAGCAGCTGTGTTGTTGTAAACTTTTCTGAAAAGGCATTGGTAAGCACTTTTCTCCCCGCTCATGATTTAATTAACAATAATAATATATATCTGCGAAATGAACTTAGAACTGCAAAAGGATAGTAAGGGTGGGGAAAAATATGATCGCTTCAGATAGGGTTATAAACTTCAAAATTATCACCACTTAGCGTCTGGTGTTGAACCTTTATAATGACTTGATTAGAAAATATTCTCATCATTTTACTAGCTTGTCAATATTTGCGTTTTTACGGTGCGGTGCGATATTTGTTATTTAGGGAGAAAATTATATGGGTTTTGATTTTTCGATGCTAACAAGGATGATTAACTTTAAATAAACTCTTTTAATTAACTTTTTTTTTAGATGTCTACATTTTGAAAAATGCAATCTTTTAACATCCGATAGGAGAATCATATTTTGTTCTTTTTTCGAGCTAACTTCGTTTTATTAGGATGCAAATAAATGAAATTCTCTTTATTTCTGTTAAAACTCTCATTTCAAGTTTTTAAAGCAAAATTCCATTTTCTGTTAAGGGTCAAAAAATAAAATGCTGAATAGATGGTTCATTTTATTTTATCTATTTATGTATTTTATTGATTTATTTATTTATTTATTTTTTTGCTTCAACTGTGTCCACAGATGTTAATGAAATGTTTATCATAGGACTTAAAATGCAATTTTAAAATAATTTAATCAAAAATATTTCTTTTACAAGTCGTTTTTATACTTTTGATTCCTTCACTTTGAGAATTGCGATCTCTTTGCATCCGCTATCGGAATCCGATTTTTCGAATTTTTGATGTTTATTACGCTTTGTTAAGAGGTAAACAATTAAAATAACTTTTTATTTTCGTTAAAATCACGGAATTTATAAGTTTTAAACGAAATTCTGTGCTTTTCAAGAGTGTCTTGGGTCACAAAGTTGAATGCTGAACCCTATTCTGAATTTTATGTTATTTATTTATTTTTTATTACAATTATTTTAAATACTGGACAGAAATATTTGTAGTATAATTTAACATAATGTAGAATGGTAGATAAATATTGATACTTGAGAGAGCGATGCCCCCCCCCCCCCCGCCAAATATCAGAAAAACACTCCAAAATGATATTCTCGACATAGAAGAGGAAAGCACTCAACTTTAAGTTTAATTGATGCAGTTTGTGCCATCTCTAAATTATAAAATTTCGTTTGAACAAAAAAAAAAAAAAAAAAATTTTTTTTTTTTTTTTTTTTTGCGAAATTATTTGATTTTTCACAAAAAACGGACCCTGTGAAAAATCCTGGACAGACTCCTGCTATTGCCCATTTCCTTAAAACTTTGAATTTGTAATATTTTATGCTGATTTCCTAAACTGCAGCTGATATAATACCATTTCTCATAGCAAAACATATAATATTATTAAGTTTTCTTCAAATTGTATAAATTAAAAAATTGATTTACTTCAAGAAAAGTGAACTGGAAAACTTTACACTGAACACTATACTGATTTTCTATTTCAAATTATGTCACTCAAAATGAATCATTTCCTCTGGATAGCTGTACTTGAAATTAACCTATCGGTATTTTTGTGCTTCCTTTAAGAACTAAAATAAGTTCTGCATGAAATAAATTGTTTTCAGCAGCATCTAGTATGTTCACTTGATGACCCGCCATATGTTTTAGTGTCATGGCGTTCTATTCCAAGAGGTTCTCGGGGAGGGCCGGCAGGAATGGGAAAGGTAGTTCTGGCTTGAAGTGCTTGATTAGTGATTTGAGCCTAACTTTGAAATTACGTTGTGCGCTTAGTATTTAACAAAAATATATACTGTAGATACTCATTTGTTCAGGATTTAATCTCTACAAGCAATCTGCCCATATGTATGGCCGTTGGAAGAGTTATTTTTGAGAGATTGTTACTTTTTAATGAAAAAACAGGTGTTTTTTGTCACTAATTTGTGTGCAACTGCTAAAGCTCACTTAGTATGATCATTCCAGACCCATACGGTATACGTTAAAGCAATTTCCTGCTTTCCACCAATTACTTCCGTATTCGACTTATTTTCACTCCCTAACCACTGGCCAAATTAAATTATTTGCATTTATTAAATTTCTTACATGTAAATTGCATTTTATCAGTTGAAGATATTATAAATGTATTCAGATAAATGCAAGTTCAAATATTTTTGATATTTACAATGCAAGATGTAAATTCTTATGTGGATGCCACATGAGAATTGTACCACGGATGCACAAACTATAAAATATCACAAGTACAGCAAAAATACACAGTAAAAAATCAATTTTAAATTTTGAATAAAATGTGTACTTTATTACTATTTTATTCAGAAATATCCCGAATTTACAAATGTATTTTTTCAGCTCTTGTTGCTTTAATGTATTTAATAAGCTATTATATAACTTAAATTAATAATTCAAGTTTTCACACAAGGTTTTTAACTGTTTTGTTCCATAGAAGAACAAACATCATTGAATAAAACTTAAATTGTTTTAAAAATAACTTACATATTACAAAAATAATCCTAAGGAATACATTGAAAAAAAAAAAAAAAAAAGATATATGGTTTTTATGAAGAAGAAAGTATATAAATTGCACACATTACAAATAATAATAGTCTAAATGCTTTTTAAAAAAATATATGTATATATATATATATATGATATTTCTATCAAAACTTTGTCAATGTTTTGCACTAATCAGTATTTCTCATTGAACACATGTAATTTACAACATTTCTTTGCAAGCAGAATTCATTACTTTAATTCTTCATTATTATTTTCAAACATAGATAGGTAAAAAAATTAATAAAAAATATACACTTGGAATTGTTATAAAACTTTCCATTTTTTGTTTCTTTGTATCTCTGCTTTTGGGAAAAAAATCTAGTGCCTATTAAGTGAAGTGACAATAAGTACTGATGCAGCACTAAATTGTATACAAATTCACAAGTTAAAACTTTTTTTACATTGAGCAAAAATTAATACAAACACTACGATAGAAAAAAAGGTGTTCTTTCTGAAATTTACACAAAGAAAGTCGTCAAATATGATTAAAATCACAATATCTAAATATCAAACAAAATGCTCAGAATAAAGATATACAATACAGTCTTTGAAATAAATAGTTGTTTTGGTAAACATTGTCGAATAAACTTTATATCAACATATTTTAATCGGGTAGAAATGTTAATAACAGTGTTACAACTGAGAAGCCAAGCACAAGACAAAGCATTTTCAGCATACGATCCCGCCCTGAATTCAACTCGTGAGGCAGGATTTCAAAGAAAGTGACATAAAGGAATGTTCCAGCTGCCAACCCTTGCAAAACTCCACTAGCAATCAGCATTGCAACTCCTTTTATAAAATCAACAACAAGGAAACCGACAATGATCCCTATTGGAGATGTCAAGGAGAAAAAAATATTTCCTTTTACAATATCACATTTCCTCAGCTTGCTGTTAACAAGATTTAGGCCTAAAGTGAAAGCAATAATGCACTTATGAATCAGTACTGCTACTAAAATGCGAACAACATTTTGAGTTGATGTTTGCAAACCAATTGCTAAACCCTCGAAAATAGAATGTAATGAGAGGGCAAACACTAATAATACAGATCGGAGAATTGAATGAGAACTTAAATCCTGATGAAATGAAATTTCATGATCATGCAATTCCGGATCAGCAGTGATGGATCCATAATTTGCAACATTATTTTGAGCAGGTTCATGAAGATTATCAACATCATTCAAAATCGGAACTTTCTCATCTGTTATGTTCTTGTCCCTTTTATCTTGAAAAGTGAGCACTATCTGGAACGAGATTGAATGAATTAGCAAAAATCATTTTATGAAAACAGGTTGGAAAAACACAAGGAACACCATGAAAGAGACATTATGTGCATAAAAAATACTGACGTTACTGAAAAACAAGGACAATTTTTTTTTTTATTTAGAGGGTGTCGGGGCTTGTCTGACTGCTGGGCATTTTTAAATGGTCTCAATAATTTTAATTCTACTAATACTAATATGTTTTATTTTACTTTATAACAACAAATAACCCCTATAGTCATGCTAATCCCGTAACAAAATAACATGGTACAACTATACTGAACAAATTTTATTTCAGAAATAAATTTTATTGCTATTTTTCAGTGCTGAGTAATTTTCATTCGTCTGTAACTTTTTTTTTTTTGAATGGTTTTAATGAAAAATGGAGTAATAAATTGAACTCCTCTCCTTAAGTAAGTTCTTGTCATAGGCGCCCATATATGGGGACAAGTGGGGGTTCAAGCCCCCCCCCCCCTTTAGAAGTTAGAACTTCTTTGCTTTTAGTAATTTTTTCTTTGCAAAAATCAAAAACATTTCTTCTCCAGCCATTAATGAATACGTTATTAAAAATGTCAAATTTCAATAACTCTAATCTGTACTGAAATTGGTTTCCATGGGGGAAATATCTGAGCCCCTTCCCACTCCCCTTGAAATTTTGCATGCATGCCGCACCCATGGTTTTTTTAGTTCATAATTATTTGTCGCTTCTTTATTTTTTATCACCGAAAAAATGGCATTTCTTCAGACCAAGACCCCAGGGTATGCTGGTCCACTTTTAGAAAACCCACAAAAAACAAAAACTTTTAGAAAAAGAAAAGAAAAATCCCAGTACACTGAAACTTCTATGAGTGATCACCTCTATATAAAGACCAATTTTCTGAGACACCAATTTCATCTTGTATCTACTCAATGTTAAAAATCCTCTAGGAAAGACCACAGAGACCTTTCACAATGACCGGCTAATTGTTTAACTCAGCATCAATAAATGAAGGAATTTTCAGTTAGAGAAAACCCAAAGAGAGAAGGAAAGAAAGCACACACATCAATTACTCTTGGTAACGAAAGTGGAAAGAAACTAGAATAAGGTGGTAAAATTATTCTTTGGAGAGTTTCAAACGAATTCTTTTTGTACCCAGTGTCCCTCTGTTTTGAGTCCCAAAAGAATCAAGGGTCATTTTCCCTAAACGACGATTTTTAGGTCCTTCGCAAAAATTGTACAATGTAAGCTTTTTGAAAAATCAAACAAATGCCAAAATAGTTCAATTACACACTCTTTTGCCTTTATAATAGGTTAAAAAATATTTTTCATAAATTTGCGCCACTTAAAATAACATCTTTTTCAAAGAAATGTGTCACTACCCCTGTGTGTCACTACCTCTAAATTTGTATGAAAACAGCTTTCAGAAACAAAGTTAAGAACAATATAATTTCATTTTTTGAGATTTCAATTATTAAAAACTGCCATCAAGCCTAAAAATGTATTTCTTCAGTCCTTCAGTTTTGCCGTCATTCCCCAGTCGTAACAAAAATAATTTTTTTTAAATAATGACTGGCATCACTTTTATTAGCTAAAACACTTTTATACAGCTGGCAACACTTCTAGGGAAGCCATCTTGAGTCTTTTTAGGATTTCAAAATCAACATGGGCATGTAAAGAATATAGTACAGTAAAAATAGGGGTCGGACCCAAACATCCAAAAAAAAAAGAAGCTAAACCTGTTGCAAATTGTTTATTACCCTCCCAATAAGAACAGGTAAAAAGTCCCACCCCATTGTGCATCTGGTTTTTGGATAGGGGGCATCTAAAAATTGCTATTTTGGGTATTTTTCCAGAATTTTTAGACTAAATTTAAAGTGAGAATATTATGTTATACTAAATTTAAAAGCATGAAATTAAAGGTGTTTGACCCCCAAGAGGGATGACATGCCGCACCAATGCTACAGAGCCCCCCTATCCCCGTAAAACGAAGCAGTACCCCCGAACCCCCCTCCATACATTTCATATGGAAACATTATTTTATGCTAAGTTAAAGTTAGAAATCAAGTATGTCCATCCTCCAAGAGCGATGGTGCACCTCCTCTCAAAGCTACAGAACCCCCCCTCTTCCAAATAAAATAAATCCTCAGCCCCCCCCCCCCCCCACCTTTTATTACAAGTAGAAGTATTATTTCATGCAAATCTAAAATGTATTAAATCAGGACTGTCCACCGCCATAAGAACAGTAGCTCAGATCCCTAAACGAAATTATATACTAAAATATTATCCTTCCCCCCCACCCCCTCTGATGGTGCACATTTGATTAAATGACCAGAAGCATTACGCTGAACTGTTTTTTGCTTTCAAATGATTTCTCCTAAGCTTGTAACAAAAAGTCTTCGTTATCAAGATGTTTTTTGGAATCTATATCCTCAGCAAAATCGTTATTGTTGCAGCTATGTCTAACACAGTTTGTGCATATAATTGAGCTCTTCAGTCCACTTTCAGACTTTTCAAACATTCACTATATCCAATGAACCTCTCAGAGCAAGCACAAGATTTGAGACGCAGAAAGTCTTCTAGAGCAGAAGGCTTGGCTGTTGTAATAGGACGCAGATTATATTTCTGTGGTGCTTTCTTTGCACCCATCAAAAATGACACTAGCTTTCCCATACTTACAAGTGACTTATACATTGCATTGCTGGCATATTTCCTTGAAGTTTAAATATCATTACCAAAAATATAATCAAGCAGGTATCTTCCATCTATTACATATGAGGCAGTGAGAAGCAAAGGGATGTAAGTGGCAAAATTAAAAATTTGGAGACAACCAGTACGAATGGTTGGTGAACCTCTCCT
Source organism: Uloborus diversus (assembly GCF_026930045.1). Lineage (NCBI taxonomy): Eukaryota > Metazoa > Arthropoda > Arachnida > Araneae > Uloboridae > Uloborus > Uloborus diversus. Next base: position 69,733,281 of record NC_072736.1, on the reverse strand, counting down.
CTATCTTGGGGCAAGAAATGGTACTAGTAGATCTGGTAGTTGCTTCTATACAGCTTGATTTAGAAAAGAAAATCAATGAAAGCCTACCTAGGATCTTATCTTTAAAAGCGTTTTATTCAAAACTTGAAAATGTCCACTTACATCCCTTTGCTTCTCACGACTGCCTCATATATGACAACAGCTGTTCGTTCTCTGATGGTGGATGAACCTTTTGCTTCAGATAATAGCAGTTTAACGATACAAGCTTTCTTTCCTTCTGAAACCAGATTCATCGAATACTGATGGAGGATCAGCGCATAACTCGTACCAGAAGTTTTTAGCAATTTGTTATTCCATCTTTACTGTTCATACCATTCGGTGTAAAAGATGGTTTGGGCTTACACATCTTTACAGATAGTAACTACTTTCGTAACAGAAGCAAAGACATAAATGTTTACCTCCTTTACAAAGAAATGCCACAAAATTTTTTGCCTTCAATATCCTTTGATGTTACTACCCGAACGTTCAAGGTCTCATCGCAACTCACCTTATCATCAACGAGCAATACCACTACCAACTTGAGAGGGAAGAAACTTCTGGGGGCTTTAGAAACGGATTGTGATTTCCAAACTAGGAGACAAAAAGGTGTAAATATTTAGCATTCTATTGTTGTATTGCTCATTGCTCTCATCAAGACTTATTCTATCGTTGAATCACTATAGGTTCTAGACCACCTGAATTTGTCACTGCGATAGATCGTTGGATAGCTGATGTTTGATGTGATCAAATTTTTTTTATCGCATAATGTACTCAAAAGTTTCTGATAGTGTTGCAAGTATATGCCCACATATTTAGCATAATTCACATAACCAGCTGCGTAAAAGAGGTAGCTTGGTGTTTGCAAATGAGAACCCCCACCGACTTAGAGGATGCAGAATTGCAGCATTGCCAGTCTCACTATTGGCAATTCCGGTTTGTCCCACCCTTACGGTGATGGCAAAAGAGTGTAGAAAAGTTGAAGTAAGTAAATCAAGAAGAAGTAGGGAAACTTCGGTCAATTTGGACTTTTTTTATGCTGCACAGGAATTTTGTTTTCCAGCGCTCTAAACAGTTTAATCACTCCAGTCACAAATAATTTGGTTACTGAGCTCGCTTAGATCTTTTAGAATTATCATTCTGATATTACCATATCATTGTAAGGCGTTTTGTACTTCGGAAAAGTTTAAGTCAGGGAAATTTTTTTGTAAACTTCACTGCAATAGTTGATTCTAGAATGTAAATTCAGGGTTACCCCCCCCCCCCCTCAAAGCGATGGCGCACCCCTTAAGTGTGACGGAGTACCCATCCAGAAAAAAAGTCCTTAAAGAAGAAAAAATACCCCTTGGAAAAACTGCCTTAAAAATTTCAGTGATGCAAAGCTGCTCCATGGACAACCCCCCCATTCCTCGCCCCCCCCCCCCGCCTGTGCACCCCTGTTAATTAGAATTTTTTCTGTGAGAGTTTACTATTATAGTAAATGTTTTACTTATAGAGTGGTTTCTGCGAGGTTTGAGAATTTTTTTAAGTAATAGAAATTATTTTTATTTAAATAGAGGATTATTTCGTCCCCCCCCCTTCCCCCCAATACTCGACGCGCAAAGTGCTGGGACTTTTTACCCCTTCTTGCTGGAAGGGTAAGAAATAATTTACAACAGGTTTCACTTTTTTTGTGGATGTTTGGGTTTGGCCATTTTTTGAGCTAATTTTACTGCATTAATAGTGATTTACTTTAAAATCTTGATAAATATTTTTATTCATTGTCATTACCCTATAATTTTTATTAGCTTAAATATTTTACAAAAATACTAAAACAATGATTCAATCTATTTTAATTGAGTTCTCCAAGATAATTCCAATAATTATGATGCATGTGGTCATGAAGAGAGACAAGCTTTCCTTACTTTTTGTCATTCCCCTGTGGTCATTCTCTTGTCTCATATAAGGCATAGGAATGACCAACAAAGCTAAATTTTAGAAGAAAAAGTATTTTTGTAAGTGCAACTTTATTTGCTTATACTTATGATTGTATACTTTATTGTTCCAGAACATCTAAAAGCAGGGGGCTGGATCAGTGTGAGTTATGATCGAGTTATATCCGGAAAAAGTACTGCAATCAAGAGGCAATGGGGAATATGAGGTTGATGAGATGGAACGAGTTGGATATACTAAATTTCACAAGTAGCCAGCGTATGGTGATCTTTGCTTACATAGGAAAGAAGACATAAAATGCAAAATTTTAGCCCCAATACCCTATGAAACACGATCACAGGAAAATGAGTTTTATTAAAAAGATTTTTCATCCTAAGACGTTTCAAACTCTGCACCTTATTTATTGTTTTAATTAATAAATGTTGAAATCATGAAGTATTGTATGATTTTTATTGTTATTCCCCTGTATCAGATTGTTATGCCTCTGTAACAGGTTGTCCTTCCCCTGTAACAGGTAGTCCTTCCTCTGTCGACATAAAATTTAAAAACCAATTTTCCAGTACTAAACATTAAAAATATTTTTGCTGACTTTATTTTATTGATATGAAGACTATCTAGATACAATAAAAAAAAAGTTTTTCAAGGAATTTTTTTTTTTTACATTTTTATGTGCAGAATTATCAGTTTAGAGAAAATGATCCTTAAAGGTGACACATGTATATCTTGCTGCCGGTCAGGCATGGGTATGTCATTGTGAGGTTGATATGGACAGAAGTTTACAAATATAACAGGGACATTCCTATGTTATTTTAGTGATCAGGATCTATTTTAAGCTCATTTTTGAACAGTTGAGAAATAGGTAGGCTCATGCATGGATCTAAAATTTACTCATGGTTACACCAGTGATAAAGACGTCAATTTGTAGCTGAAAGATAAACAAGAAACAAAGTTTTTCACCAAATCAAAGAATCTGAATCGAGCAAAACTCTTCGTATTTGAAAGTGAATTATTTTCTAAATGGAAAAATAATTTTAGAAGTACATTTTATATTAAAAATTGGAAAGATAGAGTAAACAGAACACAAACAATTTTTATTGGTGCTACTATTTCTTTTTGCAAGTTGTAAAACTACCTCTAAGAGCAACCAACCTCTATTAACGACCACTTTTTTCAGGAACTAAGAGCGGTCGCTCCATAGAAGTTTCACTGTAATAGCAACAGTGAATTTGATGAAGACTCCAGTGCTGATTCTTGAGTAAATGTAGATGGTTTTGGCATAAATCGCGCAAAAGTAGCAGTTTGTCAATATAATGTTATATTGATCTTTAACTTTTTTTCATGCTTAACATTAATAGAACGTACTTTAGTTAAAATATTGGATAATATTAAATATTTATCATTAAAATTGTTATAGAAGTTGTTTTCATAATGGGAACCAACGTACCCCATGCTTGCTGCATGTTGGTCCACTTGACATAGTTCTGTACAGTTAATCAATTGAACACTTTCAAAAAAAAAAAAAAAAAATGGAATGATGTAAAAATATTTAATGAAACTCATGGTAGAAAACCATTTATTGAAACGTTTCCAACAATTTCCTGCAATAACGTTTTCAATCCTTCAACTTTCAGAAATCGGTAGGGAATGAAATTTGAACTCCTCCACCTCAAAATCCCCTAAAATTGCATAAAATAGCACATTTTATGCAATTAGATTCTATGATTTCAAAAATTTTTGGTTTAAAATTGTGTTTTTAAAATTATAATTTTAAAATTTTCTGAAAAGACCATCCCCCCCCCCCCCCCCCCGTCTGCCAATATCAAAGGTCATCTACAACTTCATTTAGGAATTCAATCCTCAAAGCAGAATGCTTTTGGATGTTCTGCAACGTAAAATCGTTTGACGAAAATTGTTCTGCAAGTACTTCAAGCATTGTACACGAAAAAACGTGACGTTTTCCACAAATTGGGTGCCAAAATTCAAAATCGTTTCATATAGGTTTTTTTTTTTTTTAACTGGACTGTTGCTATTTATTTATGTGGAAATGAGATATTTCCAGAAACATCACAGCTTTCAACCAAATGACTAATTAAAAAGCACTGAATTTGGAAAATTAGTTGATCATGAAAACTACAAAATCAAAAAAGCTTTAACAAGGTGTTAAACTATACTGATTGAGATTCTCCAAAAATAGATTTTTTGCTTTCTAAAAAAGCAAAGATACAAAATTTTATAAAAATCCGAACCTAGGGGGGCAAACCACATTTTTTTTGGTAAATTTTACATGGCATGAAGGAGCAATTAAAATAATGTTACTAAATAATTAAATTACTAAAATAATAAATTAAAATGAGTTGATTGGGTTGCACGTAATAAAAACTTCAAAATTTTCTAAATAATTGAAATATTTTCTGAATGCAAAGGAGGGATTGAAATCTCAAACAAGACACGCAATTTCTGGCGATGGACGTACAGTGACTCCCAAAAGTGTTCGTACACCTTGAAATTTTGTAGTAAAACCAAAATAACGCAAAAATGAATTCGAATATGAAGTCCAATTTTTTTCCACACCATTCCTATGCCATTCTTAATAAAACCCAGTAGTTTTTTTTTTCAAAATATTACCAGATTTTATTTTTCAAATTTGTCAAAAAACAAAGAGACAGAGAAGAGATACGCCACAAAAGTCATCGTACACTGAAATATTTTCCAATAAATTCATAATTAAAATTATCATATGTGGTTTTTTTTATTATTTTTGCATTGTAAAGATACTATAAAGTCATTTGCCTTTAATTTTTTATGTATTTATTCCCTAATATTCTGCTTATAATTTTTAAATGGCAGGTATGCGTAGAAAACAAAAAACACGATTGGAAATTTGATTTCTTCCCTCACAGTACCGGTAAATTGGTTAGAAATGTCTCTAAATTGGTTAATTTATATCATTCTATAGTGAAATGCTTGATAAAATACTTTTAAGATAGAAATCGGATCGAAAACAAGGTAAGAAAAGGTCAACTGGCAAAGTTAACAAAGCAGCGTGATCAGAGGTTTGCAGTTAAAAAAAAAAAAAAACATGAAAAATACACATTTCAGAACAGAAAAAGTTTCTGCAGAATTGAATGAAACATTTTACATTTAATTTTTACCTAAAATTGTTGGCTAAGGTTTCTGATTAGCTGGATTAAATGAGACCTCTTCCCGCAGAAATATTCTTGTTCGTGCGAAAAACAGTAAGCTTACGCTTTCCGTCGGAAAATCAATGATAAATAAGCTCAAAACGTTTTCGAACAACGTCTTACTTATAGATGAAAATAAATTCAACATTTTGGGTTAAATTGTTGTATAATTGTAAATGGAAGAAAAAAAATGAGGAATTTAATCTTAAGAACTTAGTTGGATCAGTTAATCAGGACGGTGAAGGTGTTCTTGTGTGAGGGTGTATCTCAGCATCAGGACTTGGAAATTTGGAATTTTTTGGCGAAATAATGAATTATGCTGTTCATTTAAATATTTAAAAAAACAATTTTAAACTATTAGCCCAAAATTTGGTAATCGGAAACAACTTTGTTTTTTATCAAGATAACGATAAGAAGCACACGTTCGCGTTTGGTGCCTCAAAATTTGTCCTTAAGCTTAGAAATATCTCCTCAATCGCCAAATTTAAACTAAATGGAACATATTTGGAGATATCTGGTGGCTAGATTACGAAAATACACCATTCAAACGAAAAGCGAACTAGAAACAGTAAGACTCGTAGTGCGGCTGAACACTTACTCAGAAATTGCGCAAAAAAGAAAGAAAAAACAATGAAATCTATTTCCAGATGTTTAAAAGCTGTTGTTGTTACTGCATGATATTCTACTAAATAATAACTTACTAAAAGGTTAGATTATTTACTAATTTTTTGACTTTTTTCAAAGTGTACGAAGACTTTTGTGAGATAAAATTTCCGGCACTTTTTGGTTTTTGATTTTTTAAAAATTAAGTTAAAATGTTTTATTAAAAATTTTCATGTAGTTTTGTTAAAAATAGATCATAGATCTTATAATAAAGTACCTATTCGGAAATATTAATTCTAACCAATCGATAAGGGCATATTTCATTGAAAGTCGTAGGTGTACGAACACTTTTGGGAGCCACTGTATTTCAATGTTGGCATGTTTCCAAAACATACGTGTATGGCCGAAATGGCAGTGGATGAAGATCGATTGGGAAAGTCCTACAAAGGACTTATCGAATTCAACATCTTGAGCTTTCCGCCAAATTATCGTAATTTGCGAGAATTTTAGACTTAGTTCTAATTTTAAGAAATCTGCAAGCAAAATTCTATCTTGAGTTGGAAGACATTTGTATTACATTTGCAGTTTCTACAGATTTTCTGCACCACAAATTCTGCAGATTTTTGGCACTGCAGTTTTTGCAGATTTTCTACACTGTGGTTTTTCTGCAGAAATTTCACTGAAATTCTTGCAGAATTTCTGTAGAAAATTTATCAGTTTTCTTCTCACATTTGAACAGAATTGTTCTACAGCTCAGGCATCTGTTCTGCGATGTAAGTCGAAAATTTAGTTGTGTAGTATTCTGCTTTGGGGTAAATGTGTATTAAACAATCAATCGAAAAATATTTCAAAGTGAAAATGAAAAAATTAAGATCAGTTGAAGTTTATGTAAGTGTGTATATATATATATATAAATCAATTGAGTTTTAATAAGTTATAATGTACTGTACATCAGCTGTACATTTTAAGATGTTTATTTGTGATGTGGAGGTATAAATGCATTTATAAAATTAAAAAGCAGAAATAAAAAGTTTTTGAAGGTTGAAGTCTCAAAACATTAAGAATCATACTGAAAAAAAAAAAAAAAAATACTTGATATTAATGAAGGAAATGTTGACATGAAGTGAAATCTGTTCTTGTAATACAAATATAAATGTGATGATCAGCAACAAGCACTGAACCCATCTAGGCTGTTCCTAGTCTATTTATTAGTCTCCCAATGAAGATTAATGACCATTTTAAAGCTATCTACCCCCTTGCTTATTATAGTCTCTTCTGGTACACTGTACTGAATTACCCACAACTCTACTAAAATACCAATTTATATGACATTAATGTATCCATAAAAACATGCAGAGTGCATGAATATTTTACTATGGGGTGAAATCAATAAAAACTCGAAAATTATAACAGTAGAATGCTTTTAGTCTATAAATCTTCGCTTTGCATGTATATGCTCCAAGCATTTCATTGAGTTTAATTTCTACTATTGTAACATATATAATAGTGTAATCACGTCCAATAGCTTATATTCATTGTTAAATTTTATTACTTTTAAGTGAATTATGATCTAAAATTAGTTGCACCAATGTGCAATTAAAAACATTTTTGGATTTATAAAATTCTAAAGTTAACAAACATTCTATTTTAATTAAATGATTAATTCATAATATATAATGTATTAGAAATATAATTAATTTTATTACACCATAACAATAAATTTACGTATGGATAATCAATTGATTTTTCATTTTGTCCAATTTCTTCTGTCCCTGACTTTTTGCGAAAAAGTGGACGAAATAGCAACCTTGGGTCATTGTCAAAGGGCCAAAGGGGTGTGGCTAGATATTGTTGAAAAATCAAGAAATTTTTTTGGAGTTCTTGCAAGCTTACTAAGTAACTTTTGAGCGATATCCAAATACGAATTTTGGAGGAGGAAATAAACAATTGGCCCAACGTAACCAAGATGTGCTTCTATTGAAAACATGCTTTTATGCTTGTATAGAATTAGAAATTTTATGCTTGCAAAAGCTTTATTTTTAAAATAAAAAGGGAATGCAATTCATATTTTATCTAGTTACTATCAATCCAGAGTTTGCAAACCAAAAAAAAAAAAAGTGTGCACAAAAAACTATATTCAAAGAACAAATTTTTAAAAAAAATTACACTCGCCGAAAAATTAAATATTTATAAATTACATTACAAAATCAGAACTTGAATTTTTAAGAAAAGCCTTAATGTAGCAAGAAAAAGCTTTTACTAAAGGCAGCTTAAAAATTAATCACCAGCTTGAAACAGAAAAAAAAAAGCAGCAAAAATAAGAGTTGCTAGTACAAATTTTTCCCTTAAATTAAAATCTTACTTATAAATCTCTAGTTCAATGAACTCTGCAAGTTAACAAAACTTGATACTAGCTTATATATGCAATTACTTGCACTGGTGTATAAATGCATCTTTCTCTACTGCAATAAAAAGGAAAAAAACTTTCTTACCTGTTCAGTTATAAGGACAGTCAAAAAACCAAAAGCCAATAAAAATTCACTGACAGGAAAATTAGATTCACTTTTCGTTTCTTTAAAGACTAGATTCATTTGCTCTTGGACACCAGGGAAAAGATCCAGCAAACAAGTCGCTAAAAACACACCACCACCAAAACAACTAAGGAAACTGACCACACGAATATCGCCAGAAGTATTTCGAATTAGTCTTATTAAAAATAGTGGTAGCATTGTGAATGCAAACGTTACAATTGTCATGAAAACAGCTGAACCCAATTTTACATACGAAAGCTCCATGCTCGCAAATTTTTTTGGTGTCAGTTTATGAAGCGTAAAAAATACACCAGTAAGTAATCCAAAGTTATTTATTAAGTAATAGAACTTTGATGCCGGTTATCACTTTTCGTATTAACATCATTATTAAAATATTTTTTTAGGAAAAGAAGTGAAAACGGGCGTGTTTTAATGCAGGCAGGAACAAACTAAAAGTAACTAAATTTTTTTTTTTTTTTAAATGGATGCGCAGACATAAGTAGAACTCATACAAGAACTTGATGGGAAATAGCGAAATCTAATGGAGATAAAGCGTTCTATTTTCTATGTGCTTCGTGTGATTAATGTGCTTGATTGACAACATTAGAATGATCATGATTCATGCGAAAAAAGAAAATAGCGAAGTATTCAACCAGCTGTAACTGGTGTGATGCTGACTAATATAAACAATGTCAAGAAGAGTTTATTCACTTCTTTTCGGCATAACGTAGATACTTCTTCCTCCTGGCAGCAGAGCTTTTCGAAAAGAACAATTAATTAACGTATAACTCCAGAGTGAAAAAAAAAATAAATCAGCGAAGCTGTATTTTATAATTCAATAGAATTACAATTTAATGTAGGGATTGTACTCTAAGGACATATTTCGTCCTTGACATCATCGCGCCGTTGTAATGCATCAGGGACTCTTCAGGCGCTTTTTTTCCCTGCGATTCTTTAAGACGAATAGGGAAGTTGCAACCTATTAAATGTTCATATTTTGGCTATTGGATATTGTTAATTGACCCTCAAAACTAAAAAATTCACCATCGCCGAATTTTAAAACACTGTGGTTGATTTTTAATGAATTTTTAAAAATCCACGCGCAAAAGTGCGCGCTTCTGAAACGTCACGAGCCTACGTCACAGGGCGCGAATGGGCAGCCTTCCGCCGAAGGTCCCTTGTTTTCGCTACGAACATTTTGAGCGCGCTGATATTTTTATTTTTTAGGAATTCAATAATCCTTTTGAACACACTATGGAGGCCGGATTCGTTAAAGCACAATCTAAATAATCTTCCTCAAGTAACACCAATGAGATATTCGAATATTTTCGAGAGGATGAGAGGTTTAATGTTCCAGAAACGCGAGGAGTTAAATGCGAGGAGAAAGCCTTTTACGTTTCATCTTCGAAGTCGAATGCGTGACCTTCGCTTCTCCCCTATCGGAAGAGGGGATGACGTCACTTCCTATGCCATTTGACGTCACAAGAGCTTGAACTTTAAAAATTAATTTTAAAAAAACTACTTATCGTATCGCAAAAATTTTTTCACCTATGATGTTCATACATGTTACTCTATCATATAAAAATAAAATTGAAAAATCGAAAACTTCCCTATTGTATGAAAACCGCTAGATGGCAGTGCAGTCGAGGTGCACGTTCAATTTCGCGGTGTTTACATTAGTAGACGCGGGATTTTGTTACAATTTAGTTCCGCGTTTTTCTTTTTTACCTTTATTTCGTGAATATTTC